>NW_015505441.1:883589-928577 GCF_001515645.1 Sinocyclocheilus grahami | reverse complement strand
AAGTGTAACCCATATATTAGCGTATTTATTTTGGAGAGTAGCATGTTATACAATTGTAACATCATTGTAAATGACCCTCATGTCTCTGTTCTGTCATTAATTCAATTAATAGTAATGACTTGTATCCATCACGCCACACTCAATATAAACATTATCATATTAACCTCCAAAAATCTATTCTCATTCTATCAACATAATTAATTTAGCCTGCAAGTGGGGGTTATCTGAATAATTGACACCAACTCTAAGATATGAAATATTCATATTCTCCCCGCGTGCCTGTAATATGATTGTGAATAGCAGGTGTCTCCTTCCAAATGACTTTTGGACCGGGCAGGAGGGTGGCATGTCTGCAATACAGCGGGACCTCCGGGGTTGAGCACTGACCTTCATGCGGTGGTCCATCTTCACAGTTGAGTTCATGCATCGTCTCAGCAACACAGACACGCTGGTCATATATCTCTGTTTCATGCCAGGTCTCGCACTCAGCAACTCTGAGGGAAGCACCATTAGGTATAATGCCCTCTCTCGCTCCATTTTGGCAGCCAATATCCAATGGATATTTAAAGAGGAACGCGATTGTGGGATGGTGACCGTGGCAGGGGGAGAATAAATTGGTTTCCTTTTGTTGGAGTATAACAAAGGTTAGTGGACATCTGAGTAATATCTTAGAGAAAAGGTGAATAAATATATATTGCAAATTACAAATCTGGGTTTTGTTTGTCATTATGGGGTATGGAGTGTAGACTGATGTGGAAAAAATTTATTTTAGCGTAAGGTTGCAACATAAATCATACCAAGTAAAAAATCCACATGCAGGGCTTCAATGACATCACTTCCTTAAGCAATGTCTTCTGGTTTCCAGCTCATTAGACCCTGAAAAACAATGCCCTCTCTCGCTCCATTTTGGCAGCCAATATCCAATGGATATTTAAAGAGGAACGCGATTGTGGGATGGTGACCGTGGCAGGGGGAGAATAAATTGGTTTCCTTTTGTTGGAGTATAACAAAGGTTAGTGGACATCTGAGTAATATCTTAGAGAAAAGGTGAATAAATATATATTGCAAATTACAAATCTGGGTTTTGTTTGTCATTATGGGGTATGGAGTGTAGACTGATGTGGAAAAAATTAATTTTAGCGTAAGGTTGCAACATAAATCATACCAAGTAAAAAATCCACATGCAGGGCTTCAATGACATCACTTCCTTAAGCAATGTCTTCTGGTTTCCAGCTCATTAGACCCTGAAAAACAACAGCCAAAGCTAAACTAAACTAACTAACTATTTTTTTTTTTTTTGGGTATTGTTAGTGCATAATTAATTTGCATTTTGTGCTGATGTTCCCTGGTCTTTGCCAAAGTCCAAAGCATCTCACGTCCAAAAGCCAGACACACTGGTGGAAATAATGGTGGATATTTATCTGTGTTTCAGCAGTAGCCAAATCCCTGTTACAACCTGTCAATGACTTACAAACGCCTCAGGCGGTGAAATGTTTCTCTCTGCCACGCTGACTATATGAGCTAATTATGTGAATAAAACTTCAAATGAACTCAAATAGTAGTATAAGAAATAATAATTACAATGAAATTCTTTTTGAGTTGATTCATTTGATTAAAATGGATTTGTGATATTTCAAATGCAATACAACACATTTCAGGGACTCCCACTCTTCTTTCCACAGTCCATCAGTATGATGCAGTGTTGTTGTAGCTCCATCTGCTAGCGTTAATGCTGTCCATATAACAAGCGCTTGTCAATTTAATCTGTTTTATTGACTCATCTGTTGAGTTCGGCTTCAAACACAATAATCGTTCTCTCTTTTTTTCCCATCTTCTGCTCTTTTTTTTATTTTTTATAAATGCATTTTCATGAATATATCTCACCCATGTGGTGGGGTGTTGTTTCTCACAGTTAATCACTGGGCAGATAAATCATGCACATATTTGGTGTCCATCTGCTGGGAAGGTACTGCAGCCTTTCCTCCTTTCCATTCGGCCTGATGGACAATAACACCAATGGAAGGCAATGAGATTCAGTGCCAGTAGGCTACACCTCTGCACTGGAACATGTTTTCACTGGGCCAGGATGTAGTGGTGTGGGGGCTGATTGGTGTGATAGAGCAAAATGTTCTTTTATTTGCCTATTCCTGCCCCATCCGTTAAATTTTTCATCCGTTCATTTGCTATTTTTTTCATTCAATAATAATTGCCTATATTGATAAAAAGTAACTCTTTTTCTTTAACAATTCTTAATTGCATCCAGATCTTGTTTTTGAATCAGCTTTGTAATATTGGTAAATGTACTTCATGCTAGTATCTAACCTGACACCAAAACGTGTCTCAGTCTATTTAAATCAGTCATCAACTAATTGAGCTCTAGATATTCATAATTATCGTTATTATTCTCCTCTTGTGGCACGGAGCAACTCATTGAAACAAGCCCATTATCCTGTGCAGGCGCTCACAACATCATTCCTTTTTTAGGCTAAATTTGAGGAAATGCATCAGTGGCTGATTACCGAGGGATCTCTGTTATTCAGTCACGGCCTTTATGACTCACTAAAGAGTGAATCACGCGTCACATTAGAACTGCTCCTTCAATGGATGCTTAACGGCTCCTCGCCTTAAAACTCCCAAGCACCCCATCAATTATTTCCCAAGCAGCCATACTGAAGACATCACTTAGAACAGTGTGAGGGGCCGGAACTGTCACCATCATGACAGATGCACTGGAAGCAGAAGGGTCCCTGTAGAATGCACTTTGGACCATTTGAGACATGCCACTTATGTGGGATGGGAGAAGAGGAAAGAATGAGGCTGTAACCCATCCTGGAGTGATGCCCCTTTAAGCTCGACAGTGCGAAATTCTGCACAGATGCAGGATGTCTGCAATGGACATTTTGGATTTCAGCACTAAGAGAAAAAGAGGTCAGAGTGGTCATTTTGCACGTCTGTATTTTTGATTCCCGCAGCTGTGTGCATTCACATAGATTGGGAATTAGTGCACCAGGTTTGTTTCATTCCAGTGTCTCTGGGGATACATGGGGGGCAAGTGCCAAGGGTGCAGTGGCAGTGGACAGAACTGGATTAGCTTTATCACATGCATCTGTCCCCAAGGGTAAAACCTAACACCTGATGACTGATGGCCCACTTCCTTAACTACGAAGTTACATGGCGGACAACATTGAGTGATTACTGAATGAAGACAGATTGCAAACTAATTGTGCTTTTTAGATATGACCAAAATTACAGGACAGCTTTTAAAAATTGTTTCATTGGTGTCAATAATTAATTTTCTTCTTTTAAGAACCATAGTTTAGATTAATCACTTTGCTGCTTCTTTTTCCTTGTGTGTAAAATATAATTGAATTTTTAATGCTATTTTATGTCCAACATTTCGAGAGACTGAAAAAATCCTTGTGTCACTAATTATACAACCGGTACTTTGATGTCCAGTAGTCATTAAAGACTCATTTGGGTCTGGAGAAAATTAATAGTGCATTAATCAATATGAACTAATTAGCTGATAACAAGTTAATTAAATCTCTTATTTAAAGTTCTGAGGCATGAAATGCTTATTCTGGCGTGCAAACCTCAGTCTTCAGGCAGCGTGAAGGCATTCCTGCTGTTGTCTACTGTAAGTACAGTACGAGAGAGGTAGAGAGAGTCGAGGAGATTCTTTCAAGTGTTCTTTTTCTCTCATTTACTCCCGTAATGTTAAACACGCCGTTCCTTCCTCTGAAGTGTGTCGCCTCATCTCCTCAGCTCTGATCAATCATGGTGTGCTAGCAAAACAAAGTGGTAATAAATGAAGATTTGATCAGTCCTGCAGATGGGCATTTAAACCACCATATGCTTCCTGCTCCTTTTTGACACAGAGATCTAAACACATAGTGTTGAGCCGGATCAGGAATGGCAGAAAGCCAATACAAACTCATGTCTGGAGTCCCAGATCAGTGAGTTATTTTACTGGGGGCTATTATTGTTCCTTTATGTGAAATCAATAGGCCCCTGTGGAATAAAACGCTTGACCTGAAGATATGCTTTGTTTCTCCCTTCACTATTTTAGGCAGAGGAGAATAGTAGCCACAGGCATTTCGATAAGTTACAAGTTAATCACTAAATACGTTTTGATCCTTGCTACTTAAAAAAATTAAATAAATACATTTAAATAAATATAAATGATATAAATATATTCTAAAATAAAAAAATTGACAAATTTTATATTATTATATCAGAATACTATATTTACACTATATTTCACCTGCTTCCACCTTTTGACAAATCCTATGAGGTATCATCAAGGTCCGGAGCCACAGATCAATACTTTTGATGGAAAGTTATAATCAGCCCTATTAAGTGACAAAGGTTCACTCTGTAACAGCTGGGCTGGCGAGAGACTGGAGCTTGTCTGACTAATGAATCGTGAAACAATCAGGCAGTAGCCATTTGTGTTTAGATCTGTAAATATGGCACGGAACAAGTGCCAGACCATTGCCGGAGCTCCAGCTGGGGCCACAGATGGTCTGGATTCAGAGCAGCGCAGGAGCCGTTAGCTCCTCCGTCCCACACTGCACCTCTGCTGTCGCTGAGTGACAACTTCACTTTCGCACTAACTTACCCGTTTGCCCTGCGTTGGGCGCCAAGCATTCTTAAAGTGGTTGACAGGTTCTCTGAGTGGGGGCTCCCCGAGCTCTGGCATTGGCCAGGGGAAGGAAGAAGAATGGAGAGAGAAAGCGAAGGGTGAGAGAGGGAGAAAGGAGCTATGAGGAAGAGCAATGTGATCTTGCTATTTAAAGACATGATCACCTAATTAACCTTGTAGGGCAATGACTAATTCTGACACCTCACCCACTTCAACCGTGGCAAGGTCTGCAATAAATCTCATTAAGTGGCTCTTTTTCAAATACGTACAACGAGGCCAGACGCAGATTCACTTGTGCTTTTGTTATTTTTGCTATAGGTTTTTAAAATATGCGCTCTTATTATCAGCGCATCCGTGAAAAGGGGCTCGTCATTTGACTTCGTGCCTGACAGCTGAATAAATATACTGCAACATTCAAACAGACAAATAATGGCTCTTCTCAAAGGCTTCTTGACATTCATCTGTGCAAATGATAGAAAAGGAGACAGAATGCATTTAATCTGAGGGGCGAGGGAGACGTCCTTGAGGATAGAGCCATGAAAAGAGATGAAAGGTTTATTTAATCTATTTCCAAGGTAAATGATCCCGTGTCACTGCTCCTCTCGCCTGCAAGCCACTGATTTTGACTGAAAGCTGTGCCGTGCCATTACATCTTCTCAAACGATAACAGTAATGTTAAGGGGACGATCTGAGCAGCGCATAATAGTTGTAATTCTTTTTCGTTTTGTTTAAATCTATGCTTTTCCTGTAAAGTGTTTCCAAAACGTTGTTGTTGGCATGGCTGTATTTCAACCATTTTTGAGGTTTGTCTACAATGAGTTATATTAAGGCTAACCTTTAGGTTAGGACATAAAGGTTGCTTTCCACAGTATAACAGTGGAAAAAGTGTAGCTAGATGTTACAAACATTTATTTTATACTAGCTTAATATGCAGAGACAACTAGCCAAATATAAATACAATGCTATTAACATTATGCATTCCTTCAAGCAACTAGATCAGTCTGACACAGCAACTCTGGCACAACCAATGATGTGATTTGGGGGCGGGACTATCTCTTTGTCTGGCCAATGTAGGATAGAGGGCGTGTCCAGGAAACCTATTTGAAAATAATAATTATTTTGCCAACTCCATTTGGTAATACACAAATTATACACTACGCTTCAATGTAAATACATAGCAGAATCATGTTACTTATGAGAGTTTTTCATGTAATAAAAACCTTGAACAAACACAAGGAAACGGCGACATCCTGTTCACACACATACACCCAGCTGCAGACGAGAGCGAGCATCAGGTGAAGATGAAAGGCCATATTTATTGGCATCTAAATGAATATGACCAGGTCAGGCAGCGCCTTCAGTCCATATCAGTAATAATAAAGAGTCGGGCCGCCGTCCTTGCCTTTTCCACTCTCTCTCCAAACCTCAATGAATACCAAACCTGGCCAGTGGAACTTTTCGCAACGTTAACTGTCATGACCCTGCACGGCCAGGCAAAACGGCTTAACTAAGCTGTCAGCTCTAATCAAGCCAATAAAAGGATCAGATAAATGTTTATTACATTGTGGGAAAAGATCATTTCTATACTGAAATTGAGGATGACCTTTCCAGATAATTCCTAGTTGGCTTTTTTAAATGGTGGATAAATCACCGTCCCTTTGTTTGAGGCTGATGTGGTGGAACCTCGCTGACGGAGGGTATAAAACATTGTAGCCGGTACTTGCTCTAATCCGAGGCCCAATTTAGTCAAACAATCAAAACTGTTATCTCAGCAAAGTTAATGGTGAGTCAGGGACACATTACATATACAGTAGGTCACTCTGTGCAGTGTAGCTTACTTCTGGAGATTTGACTGGATCCCCAGGCAACAGCAACATCTGATTAACTAATGTGTGCCTTGAGAATATAAGAATTTTGTTTTACAAAAATGCTAACTAGTATGGCTTTTATACTGTCCCTTCATGTTTGGCACTTTTCCACAAACAGGACACGGAACAGAACTCAAAAATAATAAAACTCATAAAAATTAAGCTTTTTTCCCCACAAATTCACAGCGAACAGAAAAGCTTAATCTTCGGGAAATGCTGACTGCCAACCTTAGGAGACTAAACTAAACATGTACTGTTTTTTATATGATATGATGAAATATTTACAACCATGTTACCTAAACTTTTGTTCTTTATCCTAACAATAAGTTGAATAACAGGGTTAAATAGTTCATCATTACAATTTGTGCAAAAAAAAAATCTATGAAATTAATTACTAAATTACTATAAAAAGGTACACATTTTTACGTTTATTAAACATGTATCTAATAGTTCTCACACAAAAAAAAAACAAACAAACAAAAAAAACAAAGCAATGAGACACAAAAGTTTACTTAAATCATGGAAAGTTACATTTATTTTATAGCAGTTCTAAACTGGGACACTGCATATAGATATTGTCAACCATTCCTGATAAAGGAAAACAAAAAACAGAAAATCCAGAATATGAGGAAGGGGGACTTCATTTTGTCACACAGACCATTAGATGTGTTCAGTGGCCTGTGAGATGTTGTATCACTTTAATTAGTAGGAGACTGAAGGGCATGCTGATGTGGGATGATGCGGAGAGGTTGATTGTGTTTAGTCGCACCTCACAGCAGGAATTCTCCTCCAAGTGGCTTTTGTCAAGCTTGACTTGCTCTCTGGCCACAAGGTGAAGTGATGTGAAATGAGATCTAGTGAGTCTGTGTTTGTCAAGACGTCAGTTTTCCAATAAAAAATAATCCTGTCACAGAGACACATTATCACTACTGAAAAAAAAATATTTTAACAAATTCAAAAGAACAACATTTATTTAAAATAAAAATCTTTTGAAACATTATGTATTTATGTATTGTTTGATCAATTTAATGTGTCATTGTGTAACAGATCGGCCAGGCTCCATCACCACCCAATCACAACGATCCCTCTCACCTGAGTTCTGAGCACCTGCACCTGTCACTAATCAAGCACCTCATCAACCAGCCTGCATAAAAGCACACACCTCAGACGCCCTCATTGTCCGGTCTCGTATACACGTAGAGGACTCAATGACTTTGCTACGACTGCCATTTGAATACTTCCTGCATTACTTACCTCCTAGTGTCTCCTCGTCTCCTGTTCCTCCTAGTTCCCGGATTGCTGAGGTGTGTGCTCCTCCTGCCTGTATTCCAGCTCCTGTACAGCCAAAGACCCGGATTACCCCGCTCATCATATCCTTCGAACTATTCCCTTACCATCACATCCTCTGAACCCTACCCCAGTACTCTCTGTGACCAAATAAACCTATTTGATTTATACTAACCTGTTGCGTCAGACCTCTTCTGTTAAACATTGCAGAATAAAACAATTTTTCTTTCTTTCAGTTTCCACAAAAATATTAAGCAGCATAAACTGTTTTCAACATTGATAAAAACGTTTGTTGAGCACCAAATCAGCATATTAGAATGATTTCTGTGACACTGACAGGAGTAATGGCTGCTGACAATTCAGCTTTGCCATCACAGGAATAAATTATTTTTTTTAAATATATTGAAAAGTTATTTTTAATATAACTAAAATTAGTTATTTAATATAAAAAAACTAAGTTGTTTTTTTTTACTGTATTTTTGATCAAATAAATACAGCCTTGGTGAAAATGAAAGATTTCTTTCAAAAACATAAAAAAGTCTTAATCATTACAAGCTTTTCACTGTTAGTGTATAATGTATTAGCAAAAGGTCAAAGACAATTACAGTTTTTTTTCAATTGCTAACATCCTTTTGTTCAATCTCTAGTCACATTTCAAAACTCTAAACACAATTAGCACAACATCCGTCTGTTGTGACCATACCATTAAAGGGGTCATATGATATTGCTAAAAAGAACATTATTTTGTGTATTTGGTGTAATGCAATGTGTTTATGTGGTTTAAGGTTAAAAAAACATTATTTTCCACATAATGTACATTATTGTTTCTCCTCTATGCCCCGCCTTTCTGAAACGCGTCGATTTTTACAAAGCTCATCGGTCTGAAAAAGCAAGGTGTGCTGTGATTGGCCAGCTATCCAGTGTGTTGTGATTGGCTGAATACCTCAAGCGTGTGACAGAAATGTTACACCGCTTACCATACTGTGTTTCCATCATACAGTCTATAGTTTCCATGTGTCCCGGTGCGACGAGACAAAACCAATAAAACCCATTAAAACGAGGCATTTGTTGCATCCAGTGGGGACATAATTACTGATTGTAATGACTTATACTGTGTTTTTACGCTTTGCTTTGCGTATTGCGCCGCGTAAACATAAAACCATGTCTGCATTTGTGATCGGAGAAATGACAAACAATAAGCGCTACTCTACACTGCTGAAACTCGTGTTTGAATCATCAGTGGCAAATTGTTTTAATATAAGAAACGTACTTACAGGCTGTGAGTCAGAAGCGCCAGACTGTCCTTGCAAAGTTGAAACTGCCCCACTTTATAGAAACATTATGTCCTCTTTTGGAAGGCCAAACAAAGTAGTTTCGCTTTCACAACACACAGCTGCTTGAGTGAGCGGCGCCCGGCGGACCCTTACCATATTGGGAGGCTTGCGGCAACCACATGTGACGACCCCGGGCTGGACTCCGCTTCATCCACGGTGAAAGCCGATCCGGCAATTGACAGCACGATGTTGATGTTTTTCCTCGGCGACCAGCACGGATCAGCTCCAGGCATGACAAAGCTGATATCGTCCTCTTTTGGAAGGCCAAACAAAGTAGTTTCGCTTTCACAACGAAACACACAGCATCTCCACGACATGGCGGCAGCGGCAACAGTACTACAGCGAGAATAAAAATTACGCCTTCTTTCTTTTGCGTGAACATTTGGGCGGCGTTATGCAAATCTTCCCACATAGTGATGTAGATATGTGGGGGTGTGTTAGGTAGGTGTGGCTGACTCTTAACTTTTATAAAGAATATCTCTTTGGATTTGAGACTTTAGTCTTTGCAACTTTACAGATCTTCTTTATGCACCAAGAGCTTGTAACACTCCAAAGTGAAAGGAAAAATTTAAATGGCATCATATGACCCCTTTAACACAATTTTTTGTTTTCACACAATATGCAGTCAAATACCATGTTTCTAAAACGCTTACATTTTCGTTTCATACATGCTTACCCAAAACCAAAATCATGGATCTTTTTAGTCTTATTTACAAATGCTTAAACACAGCATGTCAGAAGTGAAGACCTAATGTTCCAAACCTTAAATATAGTATAAAGCTTCTAGTTCTGCAACAACAGCAGCTCAAAAGTATTGAAAAAATCTCTCTATATAAAATATTGTGACAACTGATGAGCATTTTAAAGTAACAGATCACTAAAATATTTAGAATATTCCAAAATATTCCAGTCTCAGTTGGAGGAATAGTCAGGTGTTGAAGCTCTTCCTGTTACATCAACAACATAAAGTAAAAAAGACATCTTTGAATTGGTTTTGTGGATGCAGAACAACACAGAATTAGAGAGAGAGAGAAAATAATGCATGGTAGAAGGAGAGGAATAGTTGTAGGAGGGAGAGGAGTAGTTGGATCAGAAAAAGGGAGAAGAGGTAGGGGAGAGGAGTGAGAATGTGTGTTGGACTGTGTATTTTTTATGTTTGTTTGTTTGTTTGTTTTTTCCCCTTACACATGAGGAACCTATGAAAGCTTATTTCTGCCATGGAATATAAAGGGTAAAGGGTAATTGTGACTTTATTTCAGAATTCTGACTTTTTTCTTGCAATTGTGAATTTACAGTATCTCACAATTCTGATAAAGTCTGAATTGCAAGATGTAAACTCGCAATTCCAATAATAGAAGTCACAATTACTGTTTTTACTTTTTTATTCTGTGACGGAAACAAGCTTTCATAGTAACCAAAATCCATGTACTGTATGTGGGAATTTTTGTTGATCACTGGCATCAGCTACCATGGGGGCACCATCCACATCCAACCCCCACCCACTGGAAAGCAATTTCAATCTAGGTTCCAATTGAATTTCTTTCTATTGTACATTCTATAAAGTAATGACTCATTCAGTTTTAGATAGTATGCTGCCAAGAATGAACACATTCAACACTTAAAAATGTAAAATGGGTTTGAGTTGAAGGTAAACCGAAGGCTAAATTACTAAAAAATTATGGATTTTAATATTGTCTATTATATGCAGGTAGAACTGAAACATGACAAGAGATGCAGTTGTTGTAAAGCCATCAACTGTTAGTATTTTGACAGTCACTTTGCTATGATTGACTATATGTTTCTGTTGGATAGAAACTAGTGCTAATGTTTTGACCGAATGACTCAGTTTTGAATCAGGTTTGCTGTGTTTTGATTTGAGTTGATTTGAGTTAGTATATGTAGAAAAAGGTATTCAGCATTTTGAAATGTAGAGTTTGTATTTATTTAACAAAATGTGGTTTTGGCCAGAAAACTAACTATTTGGCTAACTGTGTGATGTAGGTTTGTTGCTGGGTTAAGAGTTTAGAAAAGTACTTTAAGTATTGGTCAACGCTTGTTAGCAATTTAAAAAAACTGTAAATTCATTGATTTCTGCAGGTAATCAGAATCAGAATCACAATCAGAAAGAGCTTTATTGCCAAGTATGTTTGCACATACAAGGAATTTGTTATAGTGTGACAAGCTTCCAGTACACGGAGACAACAACAACACAGAGATAATAAAAATAAGATGTGAATAAAATACACATGCATAAATATAAACCACAAAAAAAGAATAGATTGTATGTACAGGTGTGGTATAGATGGAATAGGAATAAAATAAAATAAAATAAGTTGTAGGGATGTACTAGGGTTTAGGGTGATAAATAATTATAAGGTTATTGCACATACTGTACTTTAATTGCACAATGGGAGAACATTAACTGTTCATGAGGTAGATTGCCTGGGGAAAGAAACTGTTCTTGTGCCTGGCTGTCCTGGTATTCGGTGCTCTGTAACGCCGACCAGATGGCAAAAGTTCAAAAAGGAGATGGCTTGGATGTGATGGATCCAGAGTGATTTTCTGAGCCCTTTTCCTCACTCTGGATGTATACAGTTCTTGGAGGGTAGGCAGGGGAGCACCAATAATCCTTTTAGCAGTCCGAACCATCTCTGTAGTCTTCTGATGTCTGATTTTGTAGCTGAACCAAACCAGACAGTCATTGAAGTGCACAGAACAGACTCGATGATGGCTGAGTAGAACTGTTTCAGCAGCTCTTGTGACAGGTTGAATTTCCTCAGGTGGCGAAGGAAGTACAACCTCTGCTGGGCCTTTTTAACAATGGAGTCAATGTGAGTGGCCCACTGCAGGTCCTGAGAGATGGTGGTGCCCAGGAACCTGAATGACTCCACTGTCGTTACAGTGCTATCCATGATGGTGAGTGGGGGGAGTGCAGGGGGGTTCCTCCTGAAGTCCACGATCATCTCCACAGTTTTGAGGGTGTTCAGCTCCAAGTTGTTAAGACTGCACCAGACAGCCAGCTCTTTAACCTCCTGTCTGTAAGCAGACTCGTCTCCATCCTTGATGAGACCGATGACTGTAGTGTCATCTGCATACTTCAGGAGCTTGACAGAGGGGTCTTTAGAGGTGCAGTCATTGGTGTAGAGGGAGAAGAGCAGTGGGGAGAGGACGCAACCCTGAGGGGTGCCAGTGCTGGTGGTGCGGTTGTTGGATGTGAATTTACCAATTCTCACTAGCTGTTGCCTATCTGTCAGAAAGCTGGTGATCCATTGACAGATAGAGCTAGGGACAGAGAGCTGGGTTAGTTTGGTCTGGAGGAGTGTTGGGATGATGGTGTTGAAAGCAGAGCTAAAGTCCACAAACAGGATCCTCACATAAGTCCCTGTTTTGTCCAGATGTTGCAGGATGAAGTGCAGTCCCATATTGACTGCATCATCCACGGACCTGTTTGCTCGGTAAGCAAACTGCAGGGGGTCTAGTAAGGGTCCAGTAATGTCCTTCAGATAAGCCAACACCAACCTCTCAAATGTCTTCATGACCACAGACGTTAGGGCCACAGGTCTGTAGTCATTAAGTCCTGTTATCTTAGGTTTCTTTGGGATGGGGATGATGGTGGAGCGTTTGAAGCAGGCAGGGACTTTGCACAGCTCCAGTGATCTGTTGAAGATCTGTGAGAAGATGGGGGCCAGTTGGTCAGCGCAGGTTTTCAGACAGGCTGGTGTCACACTGTCTGGGCCTGGTGCTTTTCTTCTCTTGTTCTTCCTGAAGACCTGGCGCACATCATCCTCACTGATCTGAAATGTAGGAGTGGGGGAGAGGGGGGTTGCAGCAGGTGTTGATGGTTGTGTGGAGAGATGTTCAGAGCGGGTGTGGGGTGTTAGACTGGGAGTTTCAAATCTACAGTAAAACTCATTCAGGTCTTCAGCAAGTTATTGATTGGCCTCAGTGCTGGGGGATGGTGTCTTGTAGTTGGTGATGTCCTTCAGGCCTTTCCACACTGATGCAGGCTCATTCGCAGAAAACTGGTGTTAATCCATCTAGTAATGCATAAGGACTGATTATTTGTGGGATTGTAATACCTTGTGTGTCTTATTTATGAGATTATATAATATTCAAACAACATTTGCACTGAAGACCATGACTGTTGACCATATAATGGTCGATATCATGTTTAATGTGTTTCTAGTAAAGTGCCACCAACCTTCATGCAGGGACAAGTGTGCTCTTAATGCATATATATTTATATTACAGCTCAAATATGCGATAGATACCGCATGCTGAAATGGAAACACATTATCTCAGAACCCACTCTATTGAAAGCCGTCTGTAATAGGGAAGGGAAAATAAAGACTTATGGAAAATCAAATGAGGTATGAACTGCCATAAGCACAAAGAAAATTATTCCCTTTGGAAAATCGTGTATTTGCAGAAGATAATTTCTTCTGTGTCTCAATGCACTTGACCCTCTGTGATTATCTCCTCTATGCCTGAACTCTCCTTGAACTTAGAATAACCATCACACAAGTGGGATATGGCCATCTCCTTTGCATCTTATTCTAGCTCCAATTTGCTGCCTAATACAGCAATTACCTTGATCTATGGCTGAAGTCACCCTTTCATGTATTAGTATTGGAATCAGCACATTTACTGAAAGAAGCACCTGACTGTGACCCTGCTTTTGCTTTTTAATGTCCTGATTAATTTGAATAGTAATTAATTGACTTTCCAGGTCAGACATTTCAAGTGGACAACCCCTGACGCTTAATCTTCTCATGTGGAAAAAGGAGTTTTGTGAGGGATGACAAGCCCATAATGTTCTCAGGTTCATCAGAAATCTAGTATATGCTGATTTATTAGGACACGAGAAAGTGAGAGGCCATAAGAGAATATAAAATTATTTAAAAATTATTTAAAGAACATATTTGAAAATTTGAAACTTGTTTAAACAAAGAAAAAGAAAAAGATTTGAGATGTTCCAATATTTGCACAACAGAAACTAGAAAGACATTTAACCTGTTGAAATATAAAATTGTATATAAAAAAAGAAAAGAAGTATATTTAATGTTTTACGTTAAAAAACATTTATATCACAGTAATATAATTTTAATGTAGTCATGTATATTTCATGTATCTCTGAACTGACCAGCAATTAAAAGCAGAAGACCAAAAGAAAAAGAAAAAGAATAGCTTTGTCAGCTATGATAGCTGAAAGAAAAAGAGAAGCTGTGTGCTAACAATGTCCTCATACTTGAAAGACAGTGAGAAATTAAAAAGAGAGAGACAAACACTGTGAGAGAGCATACAGATTCAGTTTCACCAGGAGATGAAAAAACAGATGGTCACCCTCAGCAAGACATGAACAGAGGAGATTTGAAAACATCTTGGGCCCCAGCAGCTAGTAGGTTCTCAGTCTGCAGAGCTTCCACAAGGGCAAGTAGAACAATCACACATAGTAGTTTTGCTGCATAAATAGCCTTTAGACAAAGGACCTAAATTCCAAAATGCAGTGTAGTACAGATTTACATAGACTGGTGGTGTCGTGAACACGGCGGCTCTTCAAACATATTTATACTCAAACAAAAGATGTCAGATAAGATATGAGTTGAATAGAAAATAAGAAAACGAATGCAAGTTAGTGCTTGTAAGAAATACTTTCTGCTTTCATCTACCAACTCTCTGTTTTGACAGGAAGAGTAACTTTGGTTAACTGAGGTCACGTAAGGACACTTTAAATGCACTTTAAATGGACACTTTAACGCAGAAAAGCCTTTAAAGAGAACTTTAACAAAAGACGTATTGTAAATGTGAAGAAATAGCCGTTTTATAAAGCTGAACAGAATGAGTCTTTCTTCAGTGTCTGTGCTACATATTGCTGGGATGTTTAGACCATGTTTTACCAATCATAG
This sequence comes from Sinocyclocheilus grahami, assembly GCF_001515645.1. Taxonomy (NCBI): domain Eukaryota; kingdom Metazoa; phylum Chordata; class Actinopteri; order Cypriniformes; family Cyprinidae; genus Sinocyclocheilus; species Sinocyclocheilus grahami. The sequence goes on along the minus strand of NW_015505441.1, from coordinate 913,537 downwards.
CCTGCACCTCCAGGGGGAGGGATGAAATTCAGTGTCAGCAATAACACAAAGGACCTTGGTTTAACATTTCGCCCAAGCCATGTCCCCAATTACAGCCTAAAGCTTGCACTTGCTATTCTGGCAAGCTGCTTTAGTCCACAGACTGACAATCTCTCCTCCGGCAGTGCTTGACCATCTGAGACTCAAGCTCACTAGCACGCGCACACACGCACACGCACACGCACGCACGCACACACTCTACCTCTCACAAGGGCTTACATTCATTCATGCTTTAATTGATAGTTGTTGTGGTGATTTTACTGATATTTGTCAACATAATCATCAGTTTTAAATTTAAAATTAATATGGATTTAACAAGAAATTACACGTGGGTCAGATCAAACATTCTTAGTATTATAAGATACTGCACAGAGCATTTCAAAATGAGTTCAGCTATATTCAAAGCAAGCACTGTCAAACACACATGCAAACATTTGCTTTGTCTCTTTTTTCGGCTCGCCAGTCCAGCAAATCTGCACACATAAACACCCACACATTTCTCCCTCTTTTTCCACAGCTCTTCACAAGCAAACTGTTCGAGCCTCTTGCCTGCCAGCCAGTCAAGATGGCCCCCCAACCCTGGAGCCAATCCCACGGTCTGGCACGCAGAAGAAAACCGCAGGCCAGCTGATCCTCTCCCCGGCTACCTTCATCTGCTCCTTTGGAAACTTTTGGACATGCATGAATTTTCGAGAGCTTCATGGTCTACTGGGCCAGAGCATTTTGGGAAGGAAGGAATGGGGAGAAAGCCCTTGAGTCATATACAGGCTTCAGAAATCTGTTACTTGATAACCCTGCTACAACAGATCAGTGCTTGTACAAAAGGCAGAAGCTATGGCTTGAAATGAGGGAAAAGGCCACGGCTAAGCAGCGTTTGGCAGCTAGCACAGTTTTATTGTCTGTCGCAGACCGCGGTTGGAGATTTCACGCGATTTAGCCCCAGTCGGCATGGCGAACGTGGCCCCGGCAAGATGTTATTGCGACTGTAAACAATCCTGCTCATGCGAGCTCATGTTAAACAGCTAAGCATCTTATTAGCAAATTGTTTTTTACTTCTATTTAAGATTCTTTTTGTAGAGATTCACACATGGAAGTGTCATGCTTATCTCGACTCATCCCTCTACCTCATTTGCTGCCTTGCTACCTCACGGCTAGCACGCTAATGACTGAAACCACCAACCTCCCCTTCCTAGAAAGAGGAATAACTGACTGTGTGCAAATAGATTATGATGAACTGCTTGAACCGCAATTAAGGCAGAAGGAAGGGAAGGAGACGACAGCAGTTTAGACAACAATTTGGGCGACTGCAGCTGCCGCTGCTCTGCGGTTTAATGCAGTAATTGATAGACTCTGCCCGTCACTAGAGGGATCAGAATGAAAACTTAAATTACCATCATTAGGGCTCTCCTAATTGCTGCATCCCATGCAAAGCCTGTTTTTGTTTGTTATTATAAAATGACTCTTCTGTTATCTAATTTGTTCAGGCAGAGCTTCCCTTCCTTTGATACGGAAACAAATTAGAATTTGGATTTGGCGCTCAATGGTAAATCCAGACAAGGACCGCTTTCTGAATCGTGGTCATAATATGAACATAATCACCGCTAAGCATTATTTCATTAAACAGGTGCGGTGATTATGCATCTTAAAGTGTTTGTTTGCAAATTTGCATCAATCAAATGGATCCATTGAGAGCATCTTGATCTATTTACTGATTATACGATTGCAAACTCAATGGAGGCATAATCATCAGTATATTCTCACGTGCAATGAACATCTCATTATTCTAGGATTGTTACGATACGTTGAATATCGTGGGTATGATTGGATTTCTAGCGCTGTATATAAATCCATTCATTCAAGGGCATGTCAGTGTGATTTCTTTGTATGTGTGTGTGTGGCCAGTGTTTCTCATTGCCCCCAGCACTGTCTCATTAAGAGGTCAAATTTAAAGTACAAAGGTAAAAAAAAAAAATGCTGAGACCACACATTGGTGTAATGCACTCACTGAGACTGACAAGGTCTCTGAGTGCTGGGAAGATCTTTGCCCTTGTACTGAATCCCCATTTCCCACGAACCAACGCGCACCAGCCTCACCGAATCATCCAGATGAAAAACTGGAGAGCAACACAAAGGATAAATCGTATTGTGCCTCTAAGCAAAATAGTACATGTACACCCACCAGCGACATTCAGAGATCAGTGCCAATAATCAAGTATTAATGATTACTAAATGTGCATATGCTGGAGTTGGGTAATTGGAAGGTTAATCGATGGGCGACGTCGGTAGAGTCACATTTATCAGTTTCTATTTATCTCTTCTGGGGAGGTGGCAGGTTTACAGTAAATACCTTCTGTCCCCCTAATTTCCTAATGATGGGTATAATGAAGGAGAATGGAGCAGCCATTAGCAGGGACAGGCTCTGTGCATCACTCTGTCAGCTCTGTCTCTCCGAGGCCCACAATGAGAAGTGATGGGACCCAGCTACTCAAAAACCCACCCAACGGATAATCATCCACATAAAGCTACATAGCTCTGAAATACAAAGCTTAGTCACTTGATGAAAGCTGGGTGATAAACTTTACTCTCTTGACATGCATCTACCATAATTAAACAAACGTTAGTCCGTTCCTCTCATTTAATTGATTGAGCTGCATTCCAAGAGACCTCGTATTTAGTCCAACATAACTAGAACATTCCATGGTTTGTATCATTCCATTCCAAACCCATTCATTCAATTGATTAGTTGACGAAAATTGACAAAAACACATATTCATTCAGGAACAAAATGCCACCATGCTATGCCCAAACACACAACCAAACTTTGTTTAGAATTTGGATTTGCTGCTTAATCCAGATGGGGCTATAATATGAATATAATTACAGCTAAAGCATTATTTCATGAAACAGGTATGGCAATTATGCGTCTTGTAGTGTTTGTCTGCAAATTTGCATCAGTCAAAATGAAACAATTTACACTGTAATTGTAAAATTAATCAAATATGTTTCTATAATGTATAAGTTACTCAATGTGAACTTCAGCTTTAACATCAAAAATATTAACATTAATGTAAAGTATCACACTCAGTTATGCATTTGGAAAGAGCATTATACAGCTGGTTACAGTGTATTATTTCCCTTTCTTTACTTTTTTTCCTGGACGCTGGATCTGCTGACATCTCTATAACCTTCTCTCTCTCTCACACACACTCTCTCTCTGCCTCGCTCACTCTTTTTTTGCATACAGTACTGATCACTTTTTCCTCCCTTCTCTATTTCTGTCTGGTGCTCTCTTTAATTAGTAGTCAGCACTACATGTACTGCTTTCAGTCTTGCAGAACATGTTACAATTAGAGTTAATAGGAATTCAGTTCTCTTTTCCAAAAGATTGATTTACAGATACATTTACTACAGTGTATTATTTCCCTTTCTTTACTTTTTTTCCTGGACGCTGGATCTGCTGACATCTCTATAACCTTCTCTCTCTCTCACACACACTCTCTCTCTGCCTCGCTCACTCTTTTTTTGCATACAGTACTGATCACTTTTTCCTCCCTTCTCTATTTCTGTCTGGTGCTCTCTTTAATTAGTAGTCAGCACTACATGTACTGCTTTCAGTCTTGCAGAACATGTTACAATTAGAGTTAATAGGAATTCAGTTCTCTTTTCCAAAAGATTGATTTGATGACAGTCATATCAGAAGACCTTCCTTTTCTTATCATTTACATTTATGCATTTGGCAGACACTTTTATCCAAAGTGACTAACATATCAGTTTGAGCTTTACCTGCATGGGAATCAAACCCATGACCTTTGCGTTGCAAGTGTCATGCTACTGTTTGAGGTGTATACAGTAGCTCATGACAAAATGAGCAATATATATATATATATATATATTAGGTATGAAAGCATAAACAAAAAGCTAAATATATGTATTTCCTCAATGTAATGACATGATGTCTTGGAAGCCTGTCTGAAACAAAAACTCTGACTAGGCAACAGTTTCAGACAAAACTGCTGTGCCACGTGTGCTTTCGGTTATAAATATAAATATATATGACATCTGTCCTAACTGATCTGCTGAGTACTATCCATAATGGGGTTACCGCTTATTGCTTGTATGTTTATTTTGCACACTGCAAGCAACTGGTTTACAGAAGCTTTTGTAAGGTTGATGTTGTACATTGTCAATTAAATTTTTTTTTTCTTCAGCGAAATACCGCTTTAAAATATTGGTGCTTGAGGTGCTATCCCCCAGTGTTTATTTGCAGCTGGAAGGCTGTATAAATACTATTAATTGTGATAACACAAAGAAGAGTGCATGGGGATTTAATTCTCTATAAGCTTGATATGCATGTTTTCAGAACTAGTCCTACACTACCCGCCACAGCAAACCATGTCTAAACGCCACACGAGAGCATGTTCTATGAATGTTGCTTTTGGCAAAATGTGACTGTTGACACTGTGAAGCTGTCATGATGATTTTCTTCCCATCCATCGGCCTCGCGTAGGTCTTGCACCTGACCGTTTTGACCAGCTGTGATTGACACTTCAGCCTCCTGGAAACACCTAGGGATCATGGCACCTCGTGCCATGAAGATGAAGATAGCTAGCGAAAAAACTGTAGCTTTAATCCTCAGGCCTTGGCTCAGCCTACAAGATCTGTCTCAGACTGGGCTCTGTCTTGTCAGTGCAGTAACGAGATCCTGAGTGACTTAAGTCCTCTGGTGATGTCAGACCTGAAGCTAGAGAACTGTGTCTTACTGATTGTCTCAGTGATCTTTGGCCACCGTGGCAGAACTTCAACATTCTGCTGAGAGACAAACAGAAGACTAGAGTTGATGTATTCAACAGTCTCCAGCTTTCTTTAGCTCATTACTTATTCTGTTATATGTAGGAGCTCATTTTCTCTTTGTTATGAGTCATATTTTGGGTTGTCATATACAGTAATTTTTTTTCATTATCCACACTGAAAAAAGTGCTTTAAATGTACTCACCCTCATGTCGTTCCATACCCATAAGACTTTCGTTCATTTTCGTAACACAAATTAAGATATTTTTGATGAAATCTGAGAGCTTTCTGACCCTGCATAGACAGCAACGGAACTACCACATTAAAGGCCCAGAAAGGCAGTAAGGACATCATTAAAATAGTCCATGTGACATCAATGATTAAACATTCATTTTATGGAATTACGAGAATACTTGTGCACAAAGAAAAAAATTAAAATAAATAATTTATTCTCTTCTTTTCTCAGTGTAGTACATAATGTGGGATTTAGTGGATATGAAAAGGATGTACTTTACAGCACAACAAAGTCTGTAAACATAAAGCAATTACAAGTTTAAAAGCATATTTTTAAAAGCTCAAAGCTTGATGATATGAATGAGGAAATTTAATGATCTGTTTACTCTTGTCTTACAGATGTTCACAGTGCCGCACTGACTTTTGATTTAGTGAGCACTCTCCCACTCACAGAGGCACATGCATCTTACTTTAATCAAGAACGTCCTTTCCATTCTCCCACCCCATCCTCCTCATCTCAGCAACGCTCACTCTGTTTTTCCCTACAACTCAAATTAACTGCAGAAATATAATCAGTTTTCTGACAGATTATAAACTTTATGGGTGATGGGTTAGTCTGAAAAATTGAGCATTCAAAGCAAAGCGAAGCTCAATAAACCTTGTAAACGCTCTTCGTGAGAGGGATCCAATATATGTTAAAATAGTCAGATACTCTCATGAGGGGAAACTAAGGAATCGTTTAATGCAAGATTTCTGCTCTCTGAACCCAACCCTTGTATGTCTTTATTGGGAGTGCTGCTTGAGCGGTAAATCGAGTGATATGAATTTATTCTCCAGCAAAAGGCTCCAGCTCAGTGAATTTTCGGTAGCATCATATGGTTGGTTACATTATGTTGTGTGTACAAATGAGTACAGCTTACAGATCGAATAAAGAATATGTGTTTTCTAACCAACTCAAATAAAGCTCTCAGATTCAGGCAACAGGATATTAATGGGAAGGACTATTATGACTGCAAAGGGGTGTATGACTGCAAATTAGTGTGATGACAAAACGAACACCTCATTGTTAGTTTCCTTGCATTTTGGCTGCAAACTGATTTATTTAGCATATATTTATAATTACAAATTACATTTAAAAGCTAGACGGAGTAGCAAGAAAACAAGTCTAAAACTAAAACATATTAATCTAAACCTAAAAACTGCAATGTTATATTTGTATGTAGCTTCGGTGAGTCCGTGGTTCTGAACAGCCGTCACCAGAGGGCTTGAAGACACAGGTTCCACAGATTAAGTCGAGGGAGTTCTCTTGACCTTTCCATCAAATGCCACGCAGTTTGAGGTGTACAAGCATAATTAAACGCCATAGTTTAGCCGCCGTCTTATCTTTGCGTGATAATCGTGCACCCCATCACTGCTGTTCATTAGCTAAGTTTAAGATGTTGGGGCCATAGGTTAATGACAGCGACCACCGAGGCCTGAATAATATTGTTTATCTTCTCCTTAGCTTTTTTCCATGCTGCATGTTCACAACTGTTGCTGTTGCTTCTGACAACATCGGTAATGAGGAGATGTTGACGTTGGGTCTTGTTAGTTGTGTACATTGTCAGGAAAATTAAGCTCTCTCCAGGCTAACGTAGCTCGTGATTCGCAGTGACATTTAGCCATTAGCTCCATGCTGAATTGGACAAACGAACAAAAGCAGAAGCACAAAACGCAAATCATATCCAATTAAGCGAGGCATGAAACGGTGAAACCCTAGCAGGAGATTTTACAGGCAGTGCACGAGGAAAGGTCAAGCTCTGACAGAACAGGGCACAGTTAGACGACTGATTACGGCTAACGAGCCCTTTGCTTTAGTCAGAATTAGCTGCTTTACACAAAGAACCCCCCCCCCCCCAAGTCAATCCAGCACCCACACAATTTATTAGACGTATCTATGAAAAGTAAATTTTGTTCCATATATTTCATGACTATAATGTGAAAAGCTAGCTATGTTCATCAATGACATATTTTGTCTAATTTAATTGTAAATCTGCCTTGTTGAAATAATTTGAAAAGAGTTCAGATTGTACATAGGAAAAATCTTTTCTTTTTTTTTGAAATGGGACTTTTTCCCCTTATTTTTGGTCTTAATAGGGTTTATTTACTCAACCTCATGTCGTTCCAAACCTGTATGTTTTACTTCTATGGAACATAATAAAGATATTTTTAAGAATGTTGATAACCAAACTGTTTTGATTACCATTGACTTCCACTGTAATTTTGTCCATACAAAGGTAGTTAATGGGAACCGAAGCTGCCTGTTTACCAAACTGTGACAGCAGAAATTGTTTGATTCTTTTATGTTCTGCAGAAAGAAAAAAGAAAGTAATGCATACAGGTATGAAACAACATGAGGGTAAGTAAATGATTGAATATATTTGCATGTCAATGAAAAACTATCCCTTTGAGAAAGTTGTTTGAAAAAAAAAAAATTATTTGATCAAATGCTCATTAAAGGTGGATTCAAGTCACTTTTGATGCATTTTATAAATTAATCAATATAAAAAAGAACTAAAATGAGTGACACATCAGTATTATCAATCACCTTTCTATTAATTGTAATGCAGACAGTGCTGCTATCAATAATTGCCTTAATATCATTGACAGAGACCAACTCAGCCAGCATTTTAAGTGGCCATGCAATCATCTCCCTCCATAAAGTAAAGTATCAGTAAATAAAATATTCCAATAACAGTTCAGTACAATCCATATACTGACAGTCTAAACTCTGAAAAATGTGTGTGGTGCTTCTTTAACTGGTCCCCTGAGCTTGTGCACGTTTCAGGGGGTAAAGCAGCAGAGACCTCTCCCCCAGATGCTCCGATGTGACTCTGTCTGTGTGTGTTTATGGAGTAGAAGAGCCGAGATTGCCTGTGACAGTGGCGAAATGAGACTAACAAACAGTCTAATGAGGATGTGCCAGCAACACGCCTCCATTTGTGCATGTGTGTGCTGAGAGGGTATGGCCTCCCTTCTGCAATAATCCATTTAATGGGACTGTGAGCATAGAGCTGCTCAGGGTTGGTGTCATCATGGAAGGGTGTGAGGTTGTAGAGAATCCAACAAGCCTTATAGTGACCCAAAAATGAAAAGTCTCCAGTATCCCCATGACCCAACATAGGGACAAGAGGTTTTGAAAATGGATTTACTTGCCCTCATGTCATTCCAAACCTGTTCGACTTACTTTCTTGTGTGGAACACAAATAAAGATGTTGTAAAGTATTTTTGTCTGTTTGTGTCCAATGAAAGTCAATGGGGTCCAAAACAACATTAGAACACTTTTCATTGGATATTTTTCAAAACTCCTTCTTTTTGATTCCATAGGAGAAAGAAAGTCATACAGGTTTGGAATGATGAGCTAATGATGACAGAATTTAAATTTTTGGGGTAAACGCTCCCTTTAAGTGCCAGGTAAAGAAGTTGATAAAGGTCAAACAGAGCTTCCTGAGATCAACAGGAAGCTCATATGTTCATTGAATAAACTTTAGCAAAAAAACTAACAAAAAACAAAACAAGACATAATCTTGGTAGTGACTTTATGATTCCAAGCTCTAAAGATGACTTTACACAGCTGTGACAACTATGAACACTCTTCCCAATCACAATGCAACAGAGACTAAATGTACTCTGCCAGGATGGCCTTGTTTGAAGAGACACCCTCTTATTTTGGAAGGACCCTTTATCTCTCTTACTCGTTCTCCTTCACTCTTTCTCTCTCCCTGTCTCTCATTCTCTTGCCCTCCCTTTCTCCCATTCTCCTGGCAGGCTGGCCAGCCATAAGGTGGGGTGGTGCCTGAGGATAATGGCAGCAGAAGGCAGAGGAAGCGGACATCTGGCAAATGCTGCCCCAATATGTTTCTATGAAAGAGGCGAGGAATTTTCAGAAGACACGACGCTTACCCGAACGACACGCTCGGCGGCAAAAAGAGGAAGATTAAAAATAAAATTAGTTAACATCTTGCCCGTTTCACCCTGCGATGCACATTTCAGTGTGCAAGAACTGATTGCAGCTGCCATTTACATTACAAAAACGTAGCGGGAGAATGTGTATCGCTAATTAGGAGAAATCATGTGTTGTCTCCTAAAGCTAATTCAGTAAGCACAGATGTGGTCCAGAATTATTTAACCCACTCTCTAGATTTCTGTCTTCCCCGTCACGGTGGCAAACTCACTTGCTGTGTTTCTTTCTTTTTATTTCATTCTTTTTTTTTTTTTATAGGAAACATATCATTAATTTGAAATGCAAATGTGCCCCCCCCCCCCCCCCCCCCCCCCCCCCCCCCCCCCCCCCCCCCCCCCCCCCCCCCCCCCCCCCCCCCCCCCCCACCTCGTCCAATCATGTTAGTTCTAATGAGGTGTAAAATATGTACATCAATGACAGAGAGTTATTTATTTCTAGGGGCAAAGAAATTGCTCCTAATCATTGCCTACATTGTTGAGACAACAAACCACTTCATTCTGCTGGCTCATTAGGTTTAGAATGAATCGTGTTAAGGAAAAAAGGAAACATTCAGAGGTATAGAATTGTCTGCTACTGTCTTGATGCACTACAACAATAAGAAACACTACAATAGGGTGAAGGTCCAGTTGAATTAAAGCTTCAAGCATGTGCATCAAATTAACTGCCGTTAACTTACATGTAACAGAATGTGATTTTATGTGATGCAATTATAGGGGTTTTCCTTAATTGACTGTAAAGAAAGTAAATAACTAATATATAACTAATAATAAAACTAATAAAATTGTTCTTTAAAAGCTGACTTTGAATCAGAATAGAATTTGAATTTGAATCAGAGAACAGTGACTATAGGCCTATTGTATAAATATAAATTATAAAAAATATGTAAATATATAAAATATATACATGTATATAAAAAATAAGGTTTATTGAACACAATTTATTTTTATGAAACACCCATAATTAGAGTATTATTATTCTAACATTGATAATGTTATGATAAATGTTATAATAATGATTATACATTTCAGCTATATAGTGTTTAAGAAAATAGTGTTTAAAAAAAAGAAAATGTAAAACAAACGGCCATTAATATTGTTTGCTTCAAGACTGGTGATAAATCATAAGATAAATAAAGTGCATTTTTTTAGTTGATAATGTTTTTTTTTCTTTTACTTTTAGTATAATAGCATGGCAATATAAAACTATTTAATCTTCAAAATAAAAAAATGTTGGTTATACAATATCATGCTTACGTTTTTTTTTTTTTTCTCACAATCTCTGGTTACACTTTATTTCAATAGTCCACTTTAGACATTCTACTAACTATAAGTAACTTTGTAACTACATGTCAACTACATGTCAACTAATTCTCATTCATTTGCAACTACATGTCTACTAACTCTCAGAGTAGACTTCGGGTAGGTTTAGGGTTAGTAGAATAAGTTGACAAAGAAAGAGTTAGAAGATATTAAGCAGACAGTCTACTAATACTCTACTAACTGCTAGTTGACATGTAGTTACAAAGTTGCTTACTGTTAATAGAATGTCTAAAGTGGACTATCGAAATAAAGTGTTACCCAATCTTTTTAGACATGCAAATATATAACTTCCTTTATATTTTAGAAAGGGGGTTCCTTGAAAGGGATCCTGCATCATTGGGGCACTACTTGGGATCAAGAAGTTAAATACATTGAGACAGCAGTAACAATAAAAGGTATAATCCTTCAAAATGCTAATACATTTTAAAGGAGTACAAACCTGAGATCTTCTGTATAGTGCGTAAATAGGGTCCAAAAACAAGGAATAACAGCAAAGGAAGAAATGCACTCAATGTAGACCAACAAGTGATATTCACACATTCCAAACCGCAGCTCATGCCATGAATCACATACTGAATATCTGTTTTTCTCAAAAGAAACTGTCTCGTGAGAAAAATCAAAGTCCTCAACTAAAGCTTTACCCTAGTTATGTTCTGGCCTTACATTTTTCATCTTACTTAGTGGGGCAATGTCAACATGCTAAACACATGGGACTGTCAAAGAGTCTCTTGTTCTCATTACGCATGTTGTGAATGTTCTTCGACCAACAGTCTTCCGGTTCAGAAGGCACAGCTCATGTGCTTGTTATAAGCTTGTGTAGAGGCAATACGGATGTGTGGACATGGTCACACATCAGCAGATGGAGATGAGTGCAGTGGAGAATGAGTGGGCTTTGTGTGACTGGCGGCTCTGCCAGTGAGCTCTGTCTTTGTTTGAGATAGATGGTCTAAGAAAACTGAGGAAGCTTGAACATGGAGAAGATTGATGGCGTGAAGTAAAGAAACCACAGTGTCCCTCTTTGTTGAATATTTAATATTGAGAGTAATCATACACTGAAAAAATTATACTAATTTATTTTTTAAGGTAAGTGGTTGCAAACAATTTATTTTAGCTACATTTAAATAAAAAAATGTTGAAAGTTAGTCAACTAAATGTGTTTATTTAAATGTAGCTAAAATAAATTGACTGCAATCACTTACCTTAAATTTTTTTTGTAAATTCAATGAATCATTTTTTTCAGTGTAGATAGTATAAATGTCAAAAATTTGAATATTAACAAAATTAATAAATTTTTCTGTTTGATACTTTAAAATGTGGACAAGACAATGTTAATAATCTAAACAGACATCTAACCTCTTTTAAAGCAGGTGTTAGAAAACGTTTTTCATGCACATGGCTTGAAGGCACCATTGTTGTTTATTGAAAGTAACATTTTTGCTTACTGCAGTAATGAAGCCTATCAACAACAGAACTTTGTCAGTAGCTACTCGAAAGTCTTTTTTGAGCAGATTGTTTCCATTACCTCTTATATGGTTAGTGATAATGTGAGGAAAAACAAAAAGCATATTTGTCCACTACCGTTTTGAAATTAAAATGATGTAAAAAAAAAAGCCCCCCCCCCCCCCCCAAAAAAAAATACACTGGATTTTTATTATTTAGAAATACATGGTTACTTGTGGTCAATGGGCAAACGCTTTTTGCTATTATAATGATGTAGTTCCAATATCAGGCTTATCAGCCACCAGGAGCTAATGGGATGATGCTAACAAGCCTATTCCTGATGCCTGGTCACTCAGACAACACACCCACAAGCCATTGACTGACCATCTAAAATCAAACCGGACTCTGGTTGGCTGCTCCACATGTCAAGCAAATGGTCTCTCCTAAGTGGGCAGTTCTTGGGCCACAATAAAACAATATGCTTTTACACATATAGTTGAAGTCCCAGCAAGCAATAGCCGTCATTTCAACTTCTCGGTTAAGTATAGGCCCACTTCTAGCCCAAATAACCTTGAATTTGGTTTCATGTAGTTTTTTGGCAAAATAACTTTTGAGATGTATGATATTCCATCATGTAAGCAAAGTCAACGGCGTTTACAGGGTGTTTGGTTTCATTTCTTTGACATGTTCAATACGTAGCCTGTGCGTAGCCACGATTTAGCTCGTAGTCAGAGCGGCTATCTGTAGCCCACTAATAGTCAAACTTGATTCACTGTAGTTGTAGTACAGCTTTTTGCTGTAACTAAAAAGCTGCTACTTTTTAGTTACAGCAGCTATCACTGTGTTGCTATGAAGTCAGTTGTGCCAGACAATTTTGGAGGCAGAGACAGATTGTGGGGGGCACTAATAGGGAAAAACTTAAATTGTTGGAATAAAGAGTTTTAAAGGGTTAGTGATGGAAAACTTGCAGGTCAATGGGCATCAGTGTTTAAGGTTGGTATACACGCGTACACGGACGCATATAATACTATATACTTGGCATGTGTTATTCAGGTGTCAAAGTTGTGCAGAGTTGAAGGAAGAAACCTCAAAGACAGTGCCAGAAGGATGCTGGACAAGTAAAGCCTACAAATCTTGCCACATTAATCAAACATTGTGGTGTCAATACTCAAAAAGTTGCAACGCAAATCCGAAATTTTAAAAAGAATTCCTTTACTGGCCATTTTGAAATGCCAAACTTTGTCCGCAATTGTTAACCACCTCAATCTGTATTATATTTTAGGGTTTTAAAAAAATTCCACATGAAGGGGGGTGGTCCGCTGCAGAAAGAGGCATTTGAAAAGACTGCACTGTTGTCAGTCATCAGAGGTACGTGTATAAAAGACATTGAGCAGAGAGCTCTCTTTTTTAACACACTGAATGGTGATACACTATATATCTTGTTTTTTGTTTTTAGTTGGCATCCAAGCAAAAGAGAATGACTCCCTGTCACAATTAGTGTAATTAAAGTAAATTAAATTAAATTAAAGCTTTTCTTGTGCTTTTTTTTTCTTTCTTATTTGGCAGATGCTGTGATGACCAACTTCCTGGCAGCAACAGAGTTGGACTTGAGGAATGCAGTTGGGAGGCATTTTAAACAAGAAATAAAACCAATAATTAATAATTTCCTTTAAGTTCACTGGTGGTTGTTTTATTTGTTAAAAGTAAACCAACAAAAGGGTTCATCTTTTTTATGTTGTCATTGATCTGTAATGTTTTAATGTTAAGTGTGATAACATGCTCTTGATTTGTATTAGATTTTTTTTCTTTTAAATATCTTAAGTTATTTAAAATATTTTATTTTTTAATTTTTATATTTTTATTATCTTAAGTTGTTAAAAACTCTTATAAAGATTTTTTTAATTTAAGTTGTCCAAGTTGTTAAAAATTTTATTTTTCTTAATAAAAGCTGTATGTATGGATTGCCATTTTGTTGTCTATTAGATGTATTTAATAGCGGTCTATTTGATGACTAGTCTATTCTTGGGCTATGATTTGACATCTATTAGATTTTCACTGACAGCCCAAATTTAGCCTCGTTTTAGCCTAGACGTCTAGGCTATGTTTATATGTCTTTTAAACGCAAAATTGCTTGCTGGGGTGTGGCTACACAGGTCCAGTGTCAATCTATTCACTTAATCAATAAAGGGATTTATACTACTTACACAATACATATGCTGTCCAGTTATCAAAAAATATTTTGCATTATCATCTATCTATCTATCTATCTATCTATCTATCTATCTATCTATCTATCTATCTATCTATCTATCTAATTTTTTTTTTGAGTAAATGTCCTACATAGTATATTTATACAGTATTTTCATACCAAATGTGACAAACCACAGGTACACCGAGCTCCTTTTCCATTGTTGCATATGTTCTTGTGTATTTTTTATGCTAAAAGGGAAACACTCATACTGTATATAGACATTCTCTGTGTAATCCTGCATCCAGCATATATTTTCTGACAAATGCTATGAGCTAGCCAGTGACCGGCACACTCTGGAGCTCCACATCTGTTTAGTCTCATTACTATGCGTAGTGCCCAGAGCTACACATTCCCCAGTCACCCAAAGACTCAGATTCAGGCTAGGCTAGCCAGCACTGACAGCTTACATTCCCTCTTACTGTTTAGTCTGAGCCATCGGGCTAATCCCTCTAGCAACAGCTGTCCTTTAGCATCATAGATGCTAACTTCCCTTTTGACAAAAACAAAACAGGATCATCAGTGTCAACAATGATTTACCAACAGCCATGGCTAACATCTTCTAACTTTTCATATCCCCGACCACTTCAGGCTGATACTTTAAATCAACAAAAGCCACAGTGCACTCATATGTATGCTAATAGCGTTTTTGTTCCTCCGTGCCAATGTTCCTCTTGATCGGCGCACAAGAGGAAGAGAGAATGGGAAACGATGCAGATGAGGCATGAGGGGAGAAAAGAAAATAAATCTGTTAATTAATACATCCCGGCTAAAAAGTGTTGGGAGGATTATCTGAAAGGGCCTGAAGAGTCATCGACGAGCACCGGAACACCTTCTGAGAGTCGAAAGTGCTGTGTATGGCCAATCCACAGTCTTCTTCATCCACTTAATGCATCTATCACAAAGCGCTCGAGAGCCGCCCGGGCTGTGAAGGGCTGGGACTCATGAAGTGACCTCTGTGGCCTACATCTACCCCAACACATCAGTGCTCAGCTAAGTTCAACAGCCACTCCGAAAAGCTGGCCGGCTGAAAGAAGGCACTAATTAGGGTGAGGAACATGGATGACAGAGTCCCTCAAGAGCTGGCACACAGTATGAGTGTATACTGAACCTTGTCATGTAGGTCAGTTTGAAGCTTTTAGCAAAGCCATGCATATTAATGGGCCTTTCCCCTTTCTTTCTCTTACACATGATCACAGGAGGCTGAATCCCCTGAATTATGGCCAGGGGATAAATTAACTGTTGACTGTTTCTAAAAACATATGCATTGTAAATTGAGATCACTGCTAGGTGTAGCATTCCTAGGCTAGTCTATTGGTCCATATGGTTGAATTGTGAAGAAATAGCCATGAATCAATTAATTAAACCGCTGGATTTTATTTTTTATTTTGTATTTTTTTTAGTGGATGTTTAGCCATTTTACACAGGTGCTTATGATCCACTAATGTTTGACAACCACAAGCTGTCCAAAAATTATGAATATCTAAATACTATCTAATTGTTTAGGGGTCAGTAAAATATTATTTTAAAAGAAAGTGATATTATTAATTAACTGTTCAAAAGTGACAGTAAAGACATTCATAATGTTACAAAAGATTTCTATTTCAAACAAATGCTGTTCTTTAGAACTTTCTATTCATCAGAGATTTGTTAATGCTGAACAAAAATTTCCACAAAAATATTAAGCAGCACAAATATTTCCAACACTGATGATAAGAAGAAATGTTACTTGAGCATTAAAACAGCATATTAGAATGATTTGTGAAGAATCCTGTGACACTGAAGACTGGAGTAGCTGCTGAAAATTCAGCTTTACCATCACAATATTAAATTACATTTTAAATTATATTAAAATAAAAAATAGATTTATATTATGGAATATCTCACAATATGTTTTTAATGTATTTTTGATCAAATAAATACTACATTTGAGCATTTAAAATTTTTTACCAACCCCAAACTTTTTAGCAAAAGTATACATTTATACACTACAAGTCAAACTTTTTTGAACATTAATATTTTTTATGTTTTTTAAAGGGGTCATATGATGCAATTTCAGTTCGTTGTGAAAGCAAAACTACTTTGTTTGGTCTTCCAAAAGAGGACGATATCTGCTTTGTCATGCCTGGAGCTGATCCGTGCTGGTTGCTGATGAAATACTACAACTTTGCGCAGTGGATCGCTGGATCGGCTTTCACCGTGGACGAAGCGGAGTCCAGCCCGGGGTCATCACATGTGGTTATAATCCATAATTATGTCCCCACTGGATGCAACGAATGCCTCATTTATAATGGGTTTTCATGTTTTTGAATCATCGCTCCGGCCTGACAGGGCATCATCACAGTATGTTAAGGGGCGTAACATTTCCGTCACACGCTTGAGGTATTCGGTCAATCACAACACACTGGATAGCTGGCCAATCACAGCACACCTCGCTTTTCAGACTGATGAGCTTTGTAAAAATCGATGCGTTTCAGAAAGGTGGGGCATAAATGAGAAACAATAATGTACAGTATGTGGAAAATAATGTGTTTTTTTAACCTTAAACCGCATAAACACATTTCATTACACCAAATACACAAAATAATGTTATTTTTAGCATATGACCCCTTTAAAGAATTCTCTTCTGCTCACCGAGCCTGCATTTATTTGACCCAAAATACAGCAAAAGCACTAATATTGTGAAATATTTTTACTATTTAAAATAACTCCTTTCTATTTATTTTAAAATGAATATATTATAAAATGTAATTTATTCCTGTGATCAAAGCTAAATTTTCAGCATCATTACTCCAGTCATTTCTCATGATCCTTCAGAAATCATTCTAATATGCTGATTTGCTAACATTTATTATTATTATTATTATTATTATTATTATTATTATAGATCAATATCAAGCATTTTATCTGAAATAAAAAGCTTTTGTAACATTATACACTTTTGGGGGGGAAAGAAATTATTGAAATTAATACTTTTATTTACCAAGGATGCTTTAAATTGATCAAAAATGACGATAAAGATATTAATAATGTTACAAAAGATTTATATTTCAAATAAATGCTGTTCTTCTGAACTTTATATTCATCAAAGAAACCTGAAAAAATTGTACTCAGCTGTTTTCAACATAATAATATAATAATAATAATAATAATAATAATAATAATACATGTTTTTTGAGCAGCAAATCAGAATATTACAATGATTTCAGAATGATCATGTGACTGGAGTAATGATGCTAAAAGTTCAGCTTTGAAATCACAGGAATACAAATACATTCAAAATATGTTCAAATAGAAAACATTTCTTTTAAATAGAAAAAATATTTCAAAATTTGACTGTTTTTGCTGTACATTGGATCAAATAAATGCAGGCTTGGTGAAGAGATCTTTAAAAAAACATAAAAAAATCTTACTGTTCAAAAACTTTTGACTGGTAGTGTATATGTATAATCATATTACATTTAGAGAAAAAGAGAGGGCATATTAATATGTTAAGTCTTGTAGATTAGAAGTTACACAGAAAGCATTACCCAATGTTTGTTGTCCAAGAAGGTTTGCTCACTGCTTTAACTTTTGAAAAAATTTATAAATTCAAATATATACATACTTGTGTGTGTGTGTGTAATTATATTTAGAGAAAAAGAGAGAGAGCTAAAAAAATATGCCAAGTCTGGGATTTGGGGCACAGTTTGCTTGTAGTTTAGAAGTAACACAGAGAGCGTTACCCGAATGTTCATTGTCCAAGAAGGTTTGCTCACTGCATGTTAACGTCCTCTCCGATTTCCTCGCATGGACAGTGGGATACGGTTGGCACGGATCTTCAGCTAGGCCTCACGCATCGTATGGTCCGCTGTCACTCACCAACAGTCTTGTTTACTCCAAAACGCGGATCTTCCCTTCTCTCTGACCTTCCTGCGCTCTCCCCTCTTTCTGATCCCACTGATTTGTGTCTCTTTGAAAGTTGCACTCCGGGACGTGTGATGTACATCGGTGGTAATCGGATAAGTTGGGCAGCATCCTCCTGCTATCTTTCCAAAACAACATCTCCACTCAACTGAGCGCCAGAGTGCAACTGTCACATTACAAGCCAAGGAAATGTGTTCCACAGCTCTGAGCTGTAAACACAAATTGGAGGAAATAAAAGGAAGAAAATATCTAGCAAGCCGAAAGATGTTTTGCTTGACAGAAAATCCCTAACGCTTTCAGGCGAGGCCAGGACCGAGAGGTGGTGGGGGGACAAATCGGCATTCTGTTGTCTGTTTGAACTCTTTAACCAATTAAAATGGCAAAGCAGAGTGCATATTTTAATATGCATGACAGAATGGCAGATTAGGAGGGGGAAAATACTATGGCTAATTATGTGGTCAACAGTCTGCCATGATGCCATTGTACCTTCCGTTTAATTTGCACATAAAACCTCGCCTTCATGATGGCAACATGGGTTTTTGATCTTGCAGTCAAAACCTAAGGCTTTCAAGTGCATTGTTTTAATGAGGCACAGAACATTTGGAGTTGTTCTCTGGGCTAGAAGAGCATCCAATTTACACAGCACCATTTTTTCAGCATTATTTGTCATTCTTTCATAATGAGCAAATATCTTTATCATGCCTTTATTTCTCTTTCTATTAACTGAGTAGGTCATTATTGTTTTGCTATCACCCCATAGCTATGTCATTTTATGTGCAATTCTAATTCTTATTTTATTTTATTATGATATGGCTTCCAGCATGCTTCCAAATTTCTACCTATTATTTCGAATGAATGAACACTGAAAAACATTTAAATGCAGTTTATCTGATGAAGTGTGAAATACCAAAAATTAAGTTACTATTAAAAATGGACCCTATTTACTTTCTTGATGCAAAAAAAGAAAGAGAAAAAAGAACACTGTAATCATTAATTAAAAACTAATAATAACTTCATCTGAAACAACTTTACTTTTCCGCTGACATCATGTAGGCCAAATGTGCTATAATCGAAATAGCTAATTAGGCTTTGTTTTAGCAAACTCAAATTCAATCTGGGTCGATGTAACAGCCATTTTTACAAGCCCATTCTATTCCCTTCCCCTCCCTAGATAAAATAGCATTTTTACTTGTTGATTATCCTGTTGCAAATAGAACTACAGTATATTAAACTGTGAAAGAAAAATGGTTGCAAATAGTTATTTACCTTGATTTTGCTTGACTTAACACGTTTTACTTGACTTCATGTGACGCATCGTATGTTGTACACAATGTATGTTTCTGCCATTTCTGAAGAAAAAAATACACTTATGAAGAGAAAGAGAGAGAGATCACAAAAAACAGCTGAATAAACAATTTTCACTGTGGAAAAACACTTTTCTTATATAAAAACAATCATGAATGTTGTTGGGACTACAAGTGAGAGACAAAAAACATTAAAGCTGTTTGTCATCATCACCATCCCAGACCATTCTCTATCCACATCAGGTCCAGCAAGTGGTTCATGTCTAATCCAGCCATATTTTTTATTCATAAATATTGCTGCCGATTCTGCAGAGCTTGCCAGAAGCGCAGCTCATCCAAAGTCATTTGCAGCAAAGTCCATTATCATCATCACTTCTGGTGATGGTGGCACAGTTCGCTGCAGCCTGCACACATAATGACATTCTGCTCTCTCTGGCAGGGCTCCCGTGCAGATAGCTCACTCTAAACCATCTGAGTGACAGACAATGCACCACTGCAATACAGTGAAGAGCTTATCTGTCTGTAAAACAGGAAAAGTAAGTTAACATTTCTCTGCTCCCCTTGTGTTACATTTATTTGAAGGAAAAGAATAATATTCTAGTCACAGCTGTGGTCTAGTGATTTGTACCTAGTGAGGTGCTCATACGGGCAATGGTAGCTTGAACCTGGCTTGCAACACTTTCCCCTTCCCTTCTGGTTAATTTTCCTCTCAATAAAAGTACCCAAATTGAAATAAAATAAAATTACAAAATATTTTTTAAATGTTATATATATATTTTTTAAATTAAAATAATATTCACAGCAGTATTAATATTATTAAATATTAAAATTATATATTATTAAGGAAATATTTTTTAAAAATTACAAAATTTAAAATCTTTATTGAGAGGAAAGATAATTTTATTATTATTAATATTTAAATTATTTTTATTATGATGATTATTTTTATTGTTATTTCTAGGGTTAAGCGGGTAAGATACTGAGGTCAGCACATTGCTTAGCTTGAAGTGAGATACTTTTTAAATATTTTGTTACCATGACCAGTTGCCCACAATGCATTGTTAGCGCCACACAGCACAGATGAGTTCCCACCCACCGTGGTTCACTTTGTAGCTTTGCAGCATGCTCAGCTTTAGGCCCAAGGCCTCGGCTGCCCAGTTACAGTAATTGAAGAAGACATCTCACTGCAGTATTGCGAACATGAAGTAGGAGAACTGACTTCATCTCTGTGAAAGAAAAAAGCGATAGTGAGGAAAAACAGCTTCATAAGCATCAGGCTGTCAGCGGTGGAAGAAATTAAGGTTGATGCCCCATGAAAAGAAATGTATGAGGATGAGCGAAGCCAATAATTTCCAAAAGGCTGTAGGACGGAGTCATTGGCTGTGAAATAAAACAGTCTGTGGACACTGTAAGTCTGTCCTGTCCACTCCTGCCTAGCTCAGCAGAACATGGACCTTACTTGCAAGGAACTTGACCAGCTGCCTGCTGTCAGGACTTTATCCTCTGAAGGTGGTTTCAGAGCCCTCATACCCACAGTATGTTAACAATTTCAGATTTATAGCAGTAAGTTCTAACCTTTAATCAAGAAATGACAAGCAATTCTTTGTACTTTTTTAAACACACGATGAATACGTGACCAAACCAATCAGAGCTAGAGTGGATTTCAAGATTTACAGTGAAATAAAGTTTGGGTTGTTTCTCACCCAACATCAATCATATGACTTTGGAATATAGTGGTTTTTTTTTTTATTTTGAGGTTCCATTCATTATTTTGAATGAAAATGAGTAAACAGTATTCTTCTAAATTCCTTCATTTGTGTTTCACTGAAGAAAGAAAGGTTTATAACTATGCGAGGGTGAGTATATAGTGACAGAATCTTCATTTTTGGGTGAAATATCCCTTTAAGAGCTGCTTCTAACACCCAAACATATTTCAGAATAAGTGGGATAAAATGGCTGAAGGTGACACTACCAATAGCTCATCAAGAGCACTTTCTAACAAAGGCATGGCAAAGTGTCCTTCTCCTAAAGCTGACAACTGGTGATGGTCACCAGGTGGGATATGTTATCCTAACAGTCTGGAACTCCACTGAATTATTTGCTGATAGATATAAACAGCTGTTATTCTTGGTAATGGAAAGCAATTAGAAACATCTGCACACTTGGCGGTGAGCGATGCCTTCCTAAGCCGCCCTGTTCCCAGGTGCCACTGGAAAATAATTACATCATCAGAACAGCACCAGGCCTCCAGGACTGGTACTGATCTGTGAAGAACATGAATGCAGCCCTTCCCATGCTAAAAGTGTACAGGAGAAAGGCAGGCAAGAGGACAACCACGTATTCAGCTACCCTTTCTGCACAGATATAAGCAGTAGCATATTTGTGGACTTTGATCAAACATTTATTTAACATGAATTCGTTTATAGTTTACAATATTGTACAGTAATGCTATTCAAAGGGATAGTTCACCAAATAAATGCAAATGTTGTCATTACTCCCCCTCAAGTCATTCCAAACCTGTATGACTTTATTTCTTATGCATGCAGAATAAAATAATGTACAGTATTTTAAGACATTTCTCTGTGTTTTTGTCAATATAATCGAAGTCTACGGTAACCAAAACAGTTTGATTACCAACATTCTCTAGAATATTTCCTTTTGTGTTCTGCAAAAGACAGAAAGTCACACAAGTTTGGACCAGCATGATCGTGAGTAAACGATGAGAGAATTTAGATGAAATATTCCTTTAATACTAATTTTCTTTGAATTTAAAGGCATAGTCCACACAAAATTGAACATTTTGCCATTATTTACTCACCTCATGTCATCTCAAACATATATAACTTTCTTATTTGAAGCAAAAAAATAAGGTAATGTAGTTGGTAATTTGTTTCATTGTAATTAAAATGAATGGGGAAATGGATAGAAGACCATAAAATCATCATTAAAGGGTTAGTTCACCCAAAAATGAAAATTAGCTCACAAATTACTCACCCTCAAGTCATCCTAGGTGTATATGACTTTCTTCTTTCAGACGAATCCAGTCGGAGTTATATTAAAAATTGTCTTTGATCTTTCAAGCTGTTTAATGCCACACAGCGGGTGCATGCATCAGTCCAAAAGTTTAATAAAATGCATTTTTGTACGAAAAATATCCATATTCAAAACGTAATAATCACTTTAATGTAGCTTGCGCCAACAGTCCTACACGGAAGCAGCTCTGGGCAGATGACGTATGAGTATGAGTTGCGCATGCGCCGGTGAGTCTCGTGAAAACCAACGTTTGTTAACAGGAGCAAAGGAAGCAAAGTTTCCTTACTTTAGCAAAGGAAAACCAGTCTCCTCTTAGCTTATATCGAAATCCTCCGACATTCTTCTTTACAAATCCTCGTTTTGTACTTCTAATTAGTGACCGTTGTTTTGTTTTGATCTCTCCGCTGCGCTTCCGCATGCGTCACTTCTGAGTGGCGCATGCGCAAAGCCGAACTCATACGTCATCAGCCCGGAGCTGCTTCCGTGTAGGACTGTTGGCGCAAGCTACATTAAAGTGATTATTACCTTTTGAATATGGATACTTTTCTTACAAAAACACATTGATTCGCTACAGGAGGCCTTTGTTTACCCCCCGGAGCCGTGTGAGACACTTTTTGTATGGATGAGTTTTTATTTAACTTCTTTTAGACTGATGCATGCAACACCCGCTGAGTGGCATTAAACAGCTTGAAAGATCAAAGACAATTTTTAATATAACTCCGACTGGATTCGTCTGAAAGAAGAAAGTCATATACACCTAGGATGACTTGTAGGTGAGTCATTTGTGGGCTAATTTTCAGTTTTGGGTGAACTAACCCTTTAAAGTAGTCCATACAACTACATATTTCAAGTCTTCTGAAGCCATATAACACCTTTTTGTGATAAATGGACTGAAATTAAAGTCATTATTCACTGAAAATCTTGCTCTAGCTCCTAGCGTATTCATGAGAAATGTCTTATTTGGGAATGTTCATTTGAGTCAGATCTGATCTAGTTGCATCAGTTTATTAGAAAAGAACAGAGAAAATAAAGTCATGAAGGTTTGAAACAGTGCAAAGGTCAGTAAATCATGACAGCAGTTTAATTTTCTGGTAAACCTTCCTTTTGAGAAATAATGGACTGGAATATAAAATCTTTGTTTGTGTTTTTCTTGTCTCAGCTCAGGTAAGTGAGGGCTGTGCCAATGACCTTTACACACAGCCCCCTCACCTCAGTGATAGGAGGACCCCACTGCGTGTAGTCTGTTGAATTACTCTTACTGATGCATGCCTGTGGCTTCCCCTGTATCTATCAGCAGCCCCCCGGTGAGAGCTCTCTTCAGCTGTAAATACCATCAGTCTCTGCCACCCTGGAGAGAGCTAGAAGACGGCGTTCTGGAGGGTCACAGTACAGCAGATACAGACACGGATGTTTTGGTAGCAGGGAAACGTCTGCTTTCCTTTCATGATCTGGGCAGCAGCATTATTTGTCTGTTAGTACATGTTTGAATGTCTGAAATTAATTTTAACTATTTTGTTCTGGCTGCCACTTTCACTTATACATACACTTCCTTTTAAAATGTATTTATTTAGTCATTTATTTATTGGGTAATATATTTATTTATTTATTTATTAATTAATTGCATGCAATTAATACTTTATTGCTTGTTTCTTTTTTAAACTTCTTGAGCACCAAATCAGCATAAAAGGATTTCTCAGTGGTCATGTGACACTGATAACTGAAATTCAGCTTTACCATCACAGGAATAAATTACATTAAAAACATTTTTTAAATAGAAAACAGATATTTCAAGTTGTAATAATTTCATAACTATCATAATTGATCAAATAAATGCAGATTGAACCTAACCCTGACCCTGAACCTTTGAAATGTAGTTTATGCTTCAGTTGACCAGAACAAAAAAGTAAAGAATAAGTGTGTACTGACAATCCATCAATATCTAACAAAAATTATCAAATATTCAATCCAGAAGGCTTTTCTCTAGAAGTAGAAACATCATTACATATTCCACCTCTCTATGCCTTTGGACAGGAGATATAAACTGCTGCAGCACTAAACATTATGCTTGTTCCTTTGTTCTATCCACACTGTAATCCCTCAGGCAACAAGCAGAAAATGTCCATCAGGACAGATGAGTCCAGAGGAGGCCTGATGAGACACCCGGCTAGATGTGTTGATTTTGGCTGGCATACCTGTCATGGAAAGTTGCAACTGCAGTTCAAAAATGAGGAAGCTAGTGCCACATGAGGCCATATGGTGACATGGTGATGAGTGCGCGCACGCACACACACACACACACACACAAAGACAGGAGAATAGATTTGAATGGCTGTCCAAGTCAGCTTTTCAAGCATTTTGTTTGAGGCATAGTAGATATAAATGAGTTAAGTGGGAACATGTTGACTGAAGTGTATCTATCTATCTATAGATTCAGAATATCCTGTAATTACCCATCCTTTAACTGCAGACAGAGATGGCGGAAAAAGGTAGAAAGTGAGTATGCAGCTCACAAAAATAATATTACTTTAATTCCAATGGCCTGATGTAATTACTTGAGGCTACAGTTTATCTTTTCATACACATGTTCAAAGTGTATCAGACATAATTCATTGGACCACTTCACAATTCCCCTGTAGCAGAACATCTGATTTGATGAAAAGCAGAATTGCGAATCGTTGGGATGTAATGCATTACAACCAAAAAAAGTATTCCAGCACAGATGGTACATTCAGCCTTTTAATAATAAAATCTGCTTCTGTGTTATTTAAAAAATTACAATAACCTTTCCACTAATCCCCTGACTTTGGGTCTGGTACACCTGAACGACTGCATCACAATCCCTACCCCTTGATAACATATTAGGATTACAGCTCAGATTTCTGGCTCAGTTCTGGCCTACGTATTTCTCATAAATACGTTAGATAAGCATATCTGTTTAATTTCATTCTCTTTGATCGCAGGATTACACAGAAACAGTTGATTGTGAAGGCAGACATACAGCTGCATAATAATTTATACATCTGCATTAGATGTGATATTATGTTTGGGCATCATACATTTATTTTTGTGAGCACACACTGTTTAGGCCATACAGCATGTGAGTCAGGTAGATGTAATATGTCACAAAATCAAGCCTGCATGTTCAACGGAATGAACATTTAATCCAAAAATACATGTTGTATCCATCATATCCATTATGCCTTTACAAATCTGTAATTTTTCTTAAACTGACCAGTATTTAGAATAGACAGAAAGATAGATAGATAGACAGACAGACAGACAGACAGATAGATAGATAGATAGATAGTCTACTAGTTTTAGCCAACTACTGTAGCAAAGCTCCTTTTACCTTGCGTGCTGTGCAAAATATTGCAGCACCTGCATGTTGTAGTGATTTCCCTCAAACTTGGCAGATGGTCCTCCCTGTCTCCCCTCCCCCTCCTCCACCGGCCTCCCATTACCCAGTATCTGGCACCTGAGTCTATAGAGAGCACTGCCATGCGATGCCCAACCAGCAGAGTCTCAACACAGCAAAAATAAATAAATAAATAAAAAAACAGGCATCTCCAGGCTTGACCTCTCAAAGCAAATCACATGCATCTGAATCACAGGAGCCAGATCCCTTGTGAAGAGCAAGAGATGTTTCTCTCCCCAAGACTAATGTGAAAATATGCCCTGCACCTCATTTGCTATGTGTAATTTAGTGGCATGACTGCTAGCGAAACACATAACACAAAGGTCCTTATGGCGACCGTAGCCTCGCTTAGCGCTGATTTAATTATAAAGCTCTTGTCTTTCGAACACTACAAGGGACATTAATGGATAAACTAATAGCTTATGTACAACACGTCTATATCAGTGACATCTTGCATGTCACTGAAAAGATTTGCCTGTAAGGAAAAAGTTCACTGCACATGTCAAAGTGAGCAGTCCAGTTCATCTTAATACAGTTTAATTTGACATACTCTGCTTGACAAAATGAAATATTATGCCAAAGTGCAAACTCTACTAAAAATAAACAAGGGGCTCCAGGGCTTGAGATTGTTGTGCACATTTATCAAGAATCAGAAGTGACAAACAGACGAGTGCTTTTCCGTAAAGAAAAGAGCAGAATACCAACTACAGTACATTTATAAAGAAGTATCCTTCACAATGCTAGCGTGTCGTGGGTGGTTGGTAGGTTAAGGTGCTTTGACTGGGTTTTAGCGTAGTGCTATGTGGTTTTAGAAACACAGATAAATGGGTAAATAGATGTTTAGATGGATGGACACACACACAGACAGACAGACAGACAGACAGACAGACAGACAGACAGACAGATAGATAGATAGATAGATAGATAGATAGATAGATAGATAGATAGATAGATAGATAGATAGATAGATAGATAGATAGATAGATAGATAGATAGAAAAGAGATGGATAGGTAGATATATTTGGTCCTAGAAAACAAATATATAATAAAATATATACATACTAAGCAGGTAAATAAAAACCTTGTGTAGCTTAGGGCCAAGTCAAGGAAGCAAGGCATTAAATCATCCTTAGAAAAGATAACATGGCCTTCTATTTCATTTCAATAGCTTTACGCACAGTCATTCTCTCACTCTTTGATGGAAAGATGGATCACACGGCACTCTGAGCTTTAGACCTTCACTGTCTGCTGATATAAATCTTACAGATATTTTAATTACCCAACTGGATTCTTATTATACAGAATGTATTAAAATTGGTCCAAGCCCGTGGAACTCCAGTCGACAAAGTGTTACGTGAAGAGAAGACGTTATGTGAACACATTGTGTAAAATGCTTGTTACAGTATGCCACCTATTCAGTTTAATATTAAATAAATTGGTGTATAGTAACAATAGCAGCTAGTTTGTGTAAAATGCCACATTTCTTGCTGTACCTGATTTCCCTTTATAGACTAAAGCTGGGAGGCCTGAAACAGTAGCATGTGCTCTGGCTTTGGTCCATGCTGATCTGTGGACCAATGGCAAAAAGCTGAGTCTGAAAATAGCCTGGCAGAAACTGCAGTCCCAAATGGAGAAATAGCCTGCTAAGTTATCGCTATTAGCAAAGTGAAAAGGACAATGCTGACTGCAAAGATAAAATGATCCTCTTTTGGATTCAAATGTGTCCCAAATGTCCAATTGTTATGAAACTGTGTATGATCTTCTTTAGCACAACATGTACTGTATCTTGTTGATGGCTTTCAAGATACTCTACTTACTCATAAACTTCTGTGATGTTCCATATCCTTTTAGCTGGAATTAAATCCATATACTATATTTTCAGGGCACAGACTTTAAGCCTGTGTAATTGACTTTACAAAATCCATCTTTTAAATGTATTTACAGTTCTGAGGAGTCACAGCATAATAATCCATATCATGTATTTTAGAAATATGTTCATGTTCCCCCATATTTCTTCAATCTTCTTTCGGTCCAATTCTGTTTCAATCTAGTCCTGATCTGAAGTGTCGTTTAGATTGGATTAAATCATGTTCCATGCTTCAATCATGTCAATCTACAGGACTTCTGCTGATTTCATACATGGTTGTTTGCTTTGTTCAATAACATATTTTTGTTTTGATTCTGCTGCCAAAAGTCTAAGTGCTCATAACAGGCCAAAGATATTTTAACGTGTTCTCACACACAATAAAGTCCCCCTCCAAAAAAGAATAAAATAAAATACATGAAAATTGTTGGAATGAAGTTGTATTGTTTTATGCGTTCACCGATTTTGTAAGTCAAGAAAGAAAAAAAAAAGATGTCTTGATCTTTAGGTAACTGAATGAATTTGACCCACAATTACACTAAACCTTTAAAATCACACGAGTTTTGTGTTTACAATTTATCATATATTTTCATAATTAGGAATATGTGTGAAAAAGCACCAGCACATAAACAGATAATACAGTTATTTAGCACAGATGATATCATTCAGTCCCCAATATCGTCTTCAAAATATGGAGATGAAAAAACACACTTTTAATGATCTACTTTTGAATTAGACTTGAAATCGGTTACACATGAGTATCATCCGCTGTTGTTGTTTATTGTGATTTTAGACAACAGTCAACAGTGATTTTGTTTTTGTAAAGCCACAAACCGACAGACTAGGTTTATAGTTCATACATACTGTACATTATTAATTGCATCTCTTATATTTAGCATCATTTAATCATTCAGTTCCTGAACTAATCGCAAACGTGGCTAACATTTCGTTCAAACGTCTGTTTCTTGATCTGACCAGAGTGAAGAATCACAACAGCTCTCCTACTCTTCCAATCTGCCGTGTCTGTTCACTCCCACATTGGGAACATTATGAGGAGGTCAGTATGATTCGGAGAGGACGTCCTTACAGGCTTTGACTCTCCACTGTTCTGACATTAAGCTCATAAGAGTGCGACATATTGAAAAGGGGCTCAAGAAAACACGAACATTTTCATTGGACAGATTATACACAGAGTAGACAGATGTTTACAGGGCTTCGTAATATTTAAAAAATATATATAAATAAACAGCCCAACACATGGTGTGTGGTAATGGGGGATTTTCCTGAAGGGCCCTGAGGCTGTCGCTGAAAAGGAGATTAGATTGCAGGAGAGGAGAGGCCTCATCAGCAGGTTTACATGTATGATAATCAAGTGAAAATATATGAGACTCTCATAGACTTTCTGAATTATGCATAATCAGATAAGGTGTATCTTGGGGCAGCATTACTTCTGCAGCATATGGTGCAGTGAGCTTTAGTATATTCCCTGTGGAAGCTTGGTATTAAGAACAATGTGCAGTGCTTCATTTAAACAGTCCTGCTTAAGCTCTTGTCTGTGTAGACTTGCACTTCCCTCCTCCTTACGTAAAAATGTTTATTTAGGTTAACTTTCCCTTATTCACAGAATGGGCTTTTAAATAGAGGGGTGTATTCAGCTCTGGTAGATTACATTCTCTTCAGAATGTATGTCTACTTTAAAACCTGCTGTAATATGGCGTTGCGATGCCCTTTCTTTTTGCAGCATGATATATAGTTCCAATCACAACTCAAAATTTTACATTAAAGCAATATTTCAGCTTCAGTACAAGTCAAGCTCAATTGAGAGTATTTGTGGCATCTCATCTTTTTAAGTGGGAGAACTTGCACAATTGGTGGCTGACTAAATACTTTTTTTTCCCCACTGTAATTACCACAAAATTACCATTATTTTCTTTTTCTTTCTTTCTTTCTTTCTTTCTTTCTTTATTTTACAAATATCAGTTACAGTGAGGCAATGTAAACAATGTGTGTTAACATGATTTTAGTATAATATAACATGATTTTAACCTTTTCTGTGTAACGTTATTTACACTTTTTAAAATTTTTAAATGTAAACCCAATAACCCTAAAGCAACTGTACAAATTATTATTCTAGTTTATAGATATATAACTTCTATTTAACGCTGACCTCATACATCATGCTCCCGGAACTGCTTCTGTGTACAACTGTTGGCGCAAGCTAGATTCAAGTGATTATTACATTTTGAATATATATATTTTTCTTACAAAAACGCATCGATTCGCTACAGAAGGTCTTTGTTCACCCCCCCCCCCCCCCCCCCCCCCGCCCCAGGCCCACTGTTTTTTTGTTGCGGG
>NW_015505441.1:844051-883579 GCF_001515645.1 Sinocyclocheilus grahami | reverse complement strand
TTTTTTTTTCCCCCCCCCCCCCCCCCCATGTGAGCCATGTGAGACACTTTTTTTATGGATGGGCGATTTTTATGTAACTTCTTTTGGACTGAAGCAATGCAACATCTGCTGACTGCAATGATAGAGCTTGAAAGATCAAAGACAATTTTTTATATAACTCCGACTGGATTCATCTGAAAGAAGAAAGTCATATACACCTAGGATGCCTCGGGGGTGAATAAAACGCAGCCTAATTTTAATTTTTGGGTGAACTAACCCTTTAACTTGCATTAAGACAAGGTGGCACAGTAATTTGTATGTGAACAACAAAAGATTGCATGTTACTATAGTACTGTCAGTCACATCAGACCAAGTCTCAACAGTTGTGATAAACACTCATTTTGAGAGTTAATATGAATATTGACAATACAAACTGTCGACTGACTGGGGATTAGCATTGCTAAAATAAGTCCATTCTTTCTGAAAATCCCAAAACAGTACACTATAAACAAAGGG
Organism: Sinocyclocheilus grahami; assembly: GCF_001515645.1. Taxonomy (NCBI): domain Eukaryota; kingdom Metazoa; phylum Chordata; class Actinopteri; order Cypriniformes; family Cyprinidae; genus Sinocyclocheilus; species Sinocyclocheilus grahami. The sequence goes on along the minus strand of NW_015505441.1, from coordinate 883,084 downwards.
CAAAGCAAACAGTAAGTTTATCAGCAGCTTTAATGATAGATGTAGCTCATTTCTGCTTTATGTGGGGGCCAGCAAGTCAGGCACATTTCATTTGTAACCATAATGACATAAACATCAATCTGTCTCAACTGCTGCTTAAACGACTGTGTAACCTTTACAGCCCTGTTAAAGAAAGATATATAACTTCTATAAAAGAAAGACCTTCTATAATAACATAAATCGCATAACTTTTCTTTAGCTGCCTTGCCATCGCTTTTATGTCGGTCAAAGGTATAAGCGCACATCCTCAGGAAAAAGAAGCTACCGGCATTCTGAAGAGAGGCATTAAAGTAATCAGTGAAATGTTAACAGATTCCAAAATTGCCGTGAACAACAACAGATTGAGACCCATAAAAGCTGTATAAAGCCTTTACAACCTACTGACATTCTGGCATAATGGAAATATTTTACAATGCTTCCCCTTTATGGACCTCCATCAGTCATTAAAAAATAAATTATATTATGCAAAAAACATCATCATCAGGGACGGCATTAACAGTATTCGCTTAACAGGTTCGGTGAAAATTAAAAACGGGTTAGTTTGCATGTAGCCTGGAACAAAATTCAATTTGCCACCATATTTAATGCTACATTTTTTATTATCTTGCGAGCATATGCTGAAATAGCTACAGATGATGGAGCTAGCTGCTGGGCACAGTGATCATCATGACTTTTCATCTATATTTGAATAATAGAATTGGACAAATAGTTTGTGACCTTAGTCAAGGGCTTTGCTAGCAGTGAGGAAAAAACTAGCAGCAAACTGCAAACAGCGTTCGCCCGACAGCACTGAGCTGTGAATATGCAAAGCTCTCTTGTTCTTTGTGCAGGCTTTCAAAACAAAAACAGGAAATTGTTTGGAAACCTTTTGCCTCGTAGGGGCATCACTGGGCAGTGTCACAGACTGCTTAGGTTTGCAAAAATGTGTGATGCCTCTGTTTTAGTGGAGCATATGCCAAAATCAGCAAAATATGCAGAACGGTATTGTTTTTAGTGTCCTTTTATGGTGATGTCATTGAGGACACGCAAAAAAACAAACAGCAGTGGAAAACAGAATCATCTGTGACTCATTGTCCAGATGCCTTTGATATAGCCTAATACTAAAAGATATTACAACAATGCCAAGTGGATGGAAACATAAAAAGAAAAAAAATCTATGAAAAAAATAAATAGGCAATTGCATGGACTGTACATTTTCACTTTCTTTCTTTTTTGCAATACTCTCCAAAATGGCGCCATGGTGAGGCGGAGGAGACAAATTGTTGAATAAAGTCGTTATTTTTGTTTTCTTTGTACACAAAAAGTATTCTCATAGCTTCATAAAATTATGGTTGAACAACTGATGTCACATGGATTATTTTAATGATGTCCTTACTACCTTTCTGGCCTTGATCGTGGTAGTATCCTTGCTGTCTATGGAAGGATCAGAGAGCTCTCGGAATTCATTAAAAATTTCTTAATTTGTCTTCCGAAGATGAACGAAGGTTTGTTTGGAATGACATGAGGGTGAATAATTAATGACAGAATTTTCATTTTAGGGTTAATTGTCAGACTGCAGTTGGATTGATTACTTTGGGATTATTGTGATTTTTTTTTTTATCAGCTCTTTGGACTCTCATTCTGACGGCACCCATTCACTGCAGATGATCCACTGGTGAGCAAGAGGTAATGCTAAATTTATCCAAATTTGTTAAGATGAAGTAACAATCTCATCTAAATCTTGGATGTTTTGAGGTTGAGTAAATTTTCTGCAATTTTTCATTTCACACAGAATTTCTTTAGACCCTGCAATGGACGAGACATGACATCACACTCAGTGGTGCCTTTTTAAAAAGCAAAAATTCAACATATAATAAATTATTATTATTATTATTACAGCTAAGAGGTCAGTTGTGACATATCAGTCTTCTATTGGTCACACATCTTCATCAAACCTGAACTTCAGAATGCAGTGAAATGCGAAACTTTTTCACATGAGCTTGCATTCAGTCGCCCATTCTTGAATGTGTATGAATGGAAATCAATAGTACGAAAAGTGTACAGTGTGACTGACTCTCTTAAATGAGAGGACGTGCCAACAAAAGACAGGTGGAAATGGAGGTGGGACTAGCGAGGGTTCATATGGACACTGAGGCGGTATTGACGGATTTATTTTTTTTTTCCCCCCCCCCCCCCCCCCATGTGAGCCATGTGAGACACTTTTTTTATGGATGGGCGATTTTTATGTAACTTCTTTTGGACTGAAGCAATGCAACATCTGCTGACTGCAATGATAGAGCTTGAAAGATCAAAGACAATTTTTTATATAACTCCGACTGGATTCATCTGAAAGAAGAAAGTCATATACACCTAGGATGCCTCGGGGGTGAATAAAACGCAGCCTAATTTTAATTTTTGGGTGAACTAACCCTTTAACTTGCATTAAGACAAGGTGGCACAGTAATTTGTATGTGAACAACAAAAGATTGCATGTTACTATAGTACTGTCAGTCACATCAGACCAAGTCTCAACAGTTGTGATAAACACTCATTTTGAGAGTTAATATGAATATTGACAATACAAACTGTCGACTGACTGGGGATTAGCATTGCTAAAATAAGTCCATTCTTTCTGAAAATCCCAAAACAGTACACTATAAACAAAGGGCAAAGCAAACAGTAAGTTTATCAGCAGCTTTAATGATAGATGTAGCTCATTTCTGCTTTATGTGGGGGCCAGCAAGTCAGGCACATTTCATTTGTAACCATAATGACATAAACATCAATCTGTCTCAACTGCTGCTTAAACGACTGTGTAACCTTTACAGCCCTGTTAAAGAAAGATATATAACTTCTATAAAAGAAAGACCTTCTATAATAACATAAATCGCATAACTTTTCTTTAGCTGCCTTGCCATCGCTTTTATGTCGGTCAAAGGTATAAGCGCACATCCTCAGGAAAAAGAAGCTACCGGCATTCTGAAGAGAGGCATTAAAGTAATCAGTGAAATGTTAACAGATTCCAAAATTGCCGTGAACAACAACAGATTGAGACCCATAAAAGCTGTATAAAGCCTTTACAACCTACTGACATTCTGGCATAATGGAAATATTTTACAATGCTTCCCCTTTATGGACCTCCATCCGCTATAAATTATATTATGCAAAAAACATCATCATCAGGGACGGCATTAACAGTATTCGCTTAACAGGTTCGGTGAAAATTAAAAACGGGTTAGTTTGCATGTAGCCTGGAACAAAATTCAATTTGCCACCATATTTAATGCTACATTTTTTATTATCTTGCGAGCATATGCTGAAATAGCTACAGATGATGGAGCTAGCTGCTGGGCACAGTGATCATCATGACTTTTCATCTATATTTGAATAATAGAATTGGACAAATAGTTTGTGACCTTAGTCAAGGGCTTTGCTAGCAGTGAGGAAAAAACTAGCAGCAAACTGCAAACAGCGTTCGCCCGACAGCACTGAGCTGTGAATATGCAAAGCTCTCTTGTTCTTTGTGCAGGCTTTCAAAACAAAAACAGGAAATTGTTTGGAAACCTTTTGCCTCGTAGGGGCATCACTGGGCAGTGTCACAGACTGCTTAGGTTTGCAAAAATGTGTGATGCCTCTGTTTTAGTGGAGCATATGCCAAAATCAGCAAAATATGCAGAACGGTATTGTTTTTAGTGTCCTTTTATGGTGATGTCATTGAGGACACGCAAAAAAACAAACAGCAGTGGAAAACAGAATCATCTGTGACTCATTGTCCAGATGCCTTTGATATAGCCTAATACTAAAAGATATTACAACAATGCCAAGTGGATGGAAACATAAAAAGAAAAAAAATCTATGAAAAAAATAAATAGGCAATTGCATGGACTGTACATTTTCACTTTCTTTCTTTTTTGCAATACTCTCCAAAATGGCGCCATGGTGAGGCGGAGGAGACAAATTGTTGAATAAAGTCGTTATTTTTGTTTTCTTTGTACACAAAAAGTATTCTCATAGCTTCATAAAATTATGGTTGAACAACTGATGTCACATGGATTATTTTAATGATGTCCTTACTACCTTTCTGGCCTTGATCGTGGTAGTATCCTTGCTGTCTATGGAAGGATCAGAGAGCTCTCGGAATTCATTAAAAATTTCTTAATTTGTCTTCCGAAGATGAACGAAGGTTTGTTTGGAATGACATGAGGGTGAATAATTAATGACAGAATTTTCATTTTAGGGTTAATTGTCAGACTGCAGTTGGATTGATTACTTTGGGATTATTGTGATTTTTTTTTTTATCAGCTCTTTGGACTCTCATTCTGACGGCACCCATTCACTGCAGATGATCCACTGGTGAGCAAGAGGTAATGCTAAATTTATCCAAATTTGTTAAGATGAAGTAACAATCTCATCTAAATCTTGGATGTTTTGAGGTTGAGTAAATTTTCTGCAATTTTTCATTTCACACAGAATTTCTTTAGACCCTGCAATGGACGAGACATGACATCACACTCAGTGGTGCCTTTTTAAAAAGCAAAAATTCAACATATAATAAATTATTATTATTATTATTACAGCTAAGAGGTCAGTTGTGACATATCAGTCTTCTATTGGTCACACATCTTCATCAAACCTGAACTTCAGAATGCAGTGAAATGCGAAACTTTTTCACATGAGCTTGCATTCAGTCGCCCATTCTTGAATGTGTATGAATGGAAATCAATAGTACGAAAAGTGTACAGTGTGACTGACTCTCTTAAATGAGAGGACGTGCCAACAAAAGACAGGTGGAAATGGAGGTGGGACTAGCGAGGGTTCATATGGACACTGAGGCGGTATTGACGGATTTATTCCATGCACTGTCAGGGCAGGATGATTGGACATAATTACAGAAGGATCAGCATGATCGGCTGTCACTGATTTTGCTGACATCTGTCTGTGGCCTGCAAACGCATAATGACCAAAGCTTGAATCACCAAACAGATTTATTTTACAACAAGAAGAGCACAACAAATCTTATTTTAGAAGGGGCTTGGAACGAGGCTCAGACTTTGTGGAAAGCATGAGTGGGTCTAGAAATGACACTGGGAACAGTATCCATTTCTAATTAGTTTCTGTAAAAGATGAAATAGTCCACATGACCAGTTAAGTTCTATAATGTGGTTGACCTGTCAGGATGATTCATGTAATAGGGCTAGTCTGATGCAGTTGTCAATAAGACCCTTTATAACATGAGCTGTCATAAGCTGTTTGTTTGGACATGGTATCCTTTACTAAAACTAATATCAATGAGGTCTCACAAGAAGGATTATTTACTTCAGGATATAACTGCATAGCTCGTAACAGCCAGTTTGGGATTAAGAAAATTTATTTCAGCTTGCAGCAGTGGACATCTTGTATACAATTACCGATAAATCAAACTAGAAGTAAAAAAATTCGACCTTCATCTGAAGAGGCTCAGCTATTATCTCTTAGCTAAATCCTTTCTTCATTTCATCTTGGAGATCTGAACAAAATGCTTAAACATATGGCCCTAAATTACTGGCAATAACATGGTAACATAAATCTTGTAGATTAACACACCAGCTTGCATAATTTTTCTTTTTTCTTCCTTTTCTTTTCAAGCTGTCTTCATACATGATTAAATGTCAGATTTTCACTATCCTGTGTTCAAGGAAAGTCTTTAGTCCCTTGGGAATTTCCTTTAATGAAGCTCAAACTTATGAAATTAATAGAAATCTGCCCCTTTGATACTACATGTACTCCGTTAAATTAGATTGAAGATTACAATATGACAACCACTTGATAATCTGCATTCTTTGTATTGTTTCATACTGCAGAAGAGACTACATAGTGAAGGCTCATTTACTAATAGCTAAAGATGAGAAGCTAAAATGTACGTTTTATAGAACCACATTTTACGTAAAATACATACGAATTATCATGAGATCACGTTGAACTGTCACATGCTTGTTTTGGAGTTTATTCTTTGTCCCACTGATGTTAGTGTGAATGATCTCCACTTTCAATTTACCATCAGAAGTGTTTATGACAGATCAGATATCAGCTTGCAACTGCATTTCAGTCCAGTTATTTTTGTTTTAATGTATCTGTGAGTCAATTAATTGTGTCGTAAAAGGCCACCGTAAACTGTGTGCTGAAGTTAATGAGTCTGACATTATCACATCATTACACCAGCTGGCATAATGGAGCATGTGTTGTTTGTCATAATATGCCATGCCATGCAGCAGTTATTGGCTGTTTACATTAGCAACTTTCTCAAGAACTTCAGAACCGTGAATTTGAATTTCTCTGAAAGTCTTCATGAGTCAGATTTTGTGCCAGGTCTAGTGCCGGATGAGATTTTGAGATCTGTAACCATGATTTTGATACTAACCTGAAATGTTACATCTTGATCTTGAGCTTCAGGAATGTAATTGAGATATTTGATCTGTATTAAATGTAGATGCATGGTAGTCCTTTGGAATATCACTGATAACTACAGCTCACATAGCCAAACTGTCCAGTTCAGACGTGAAATTCCTAGAGTAAATATGAATAAAAATACAAATTCACCAATACAGCTTGTGCACCCATTTTTTTCTCATAAGTCAAAGTGTATCCTTCTATACTCAGTCAACTCCACTCACCATTAGTCTTGCAGCAGAGCACAGCTACACCCAGCACGCAGCACCACCCCACACCATCTCAAGGTCACTTCCTCCTTCAGCTTTGAAGGATGATGGGCAAACCCAGAGTCTGCCTCAGTCTGGCCTCTTTCCCTTGAAAGATGGTAGGAGAGAGCGAGGCGAACCCCTGCCGCTCAATAACTGGTACCAAATGTTGCCTTCTAACAAAGGTGTTGACCCTTGAGCAGGCAAAGTCCCAGGGCACCTCACTGCAGAGCTGGAGGACAGGCAGACAGCTGTCTTCTGTCAGCCAGCTCCAGCTGAAGATCCCCCACCTTCCAGCCAACAGTGAGGAAACTTTCAGAAAAAAAGCAGGGTTTTGACTACGTTCAAGACCAAGGCAAACTTTTATGAACACACTGAAGAGTTTCAAACCCCTCATCCTTTTTTAGTGATTACTGTATGTTTCTTTAGAGGTTTTGTTTATCTTATGGTTATTTGTTCTGTTTCTTCATGTCATTCCAGACAGACTGGATGATGAAGAGATCAGATCTCTGTGTGGAGCACTGACTGGTGTCAGACTCCTTGTGCAAACAATAATCTCACTGGATTATTACAATTAATAGCAAAATTTATGTTTGAACATGTAAACTGGTTATTATGGTTATTTGTACATGTGTCTGGTTTGGATAAAATGAAGAAACTATTCTCTAATAGCTAGATATCAGAAGCAGTTACTTTAAAGGTGACATATCATGAAAATCTGACTTTTCCAGGTTTTAAGTGCTATAATCAGGTTCCCAGTGCATCTACCAACCAAGGAAACGTGAAAAAGATTAATCCAGTAACTTTTTTTTTGTAAGCCTTTTTCTGAAAGCGTCTGAGAAAATGAGTGCGTCTGATTTCTCTCCCTTGATGACGTGGGGATCTCATTATAATATTACCGCCCCTTAATCTGTACGTTTTTCAAGCGACAACGGTGTACCAGTTCTAATGCCATGGCGAAAGTATGAGCAAAACATGCTAACTCTTCTGTCTTTGGCTGCACAGACGAGCACAGAACACTGTTTAGAGTCCCAGCCTCAGAGGAGACAAGAGAGCAGAGGATTTATTGATTTATTTACTGTATATTGCTAGTGCAACCCAGATCTAAAATAAACATGCAATTTATTTCCCAGCTGTTTACCTTCACAGACATAACTGACTGTTTTTTTTGTAACTCATGTGTGTTTTTAACGTAAACTTGTGTGTGAATGAGAAGTTAGTTTAGTAATCACATGCTGTGACAGCCGCTTTCTGTTCGTGTGTTTTGGATGTGTGCTCTCAGAAAATCGTATATCAGAAGTTTAAACTCATATGGTTTAAAACGCATGATTTCAGCAGGATAAACATGATAATCAGAACCAAAACAGATGTTTTTAGCAGGTACGAGCTTTAATGGCTCAGCTCTATTCTGGAAAAGGGGCCGGGGAGCAGCAGCTCATTTGCATTTAAAGAGTCAGGCCCCGAAAAAACAGTGTGTTTCTGCTTCCACTCAAAATAGGCATTTTCAAAATGATATAATAAATGATCTGTGGAGTATTTTGTGCTGAAACTTCACAGACACATTCTGGGGACACCAGAGACTTATATTACATATTGTAAAAAGGGGAATAATATGTCTCCTTTAAGTTACTTAAAAATAAGGGTTTCAAAAGGGTGTTTTCGCCATAGAAGAACCATTTTGGGTTCCCTGAAGAACATTTCTGTAAAAAATATTTTATTATTATTATTAGTGTGAAGAATATTTTAATAATCTGAAGAACCTTTTTCCACTAGAAAGAAGCTTTTGTGGAATGGAAAGATTCGGTGGAATTAAAGGTTCTTCATGGAACCAAAGATGCCAATAAAGAACCTTTATATAAGAGTGAGACTGACTAATATCACATTGTTCTCTCAGTATAAAATGGAATCCAAAAAATTTATCAGACTCTCTTGTGCCATTATTGCCCCACAAGCCAAAACTCACAGACTGAGCTCTATCATTCTTGATGGGAAGAAGCTGCATAATTAATTTGTATATTCCACAGTGACAGATGTTTGATTTTGGCCGTAAAAGTAATTAATAAGGGGAGTCAAGAGAGGCAGATTGTTTGAAGATTATTTATGAAGACCTCCCTCTCCCCCTGGTGGCTGGGGGAGTGTCACCTCTCCTTCACGACCTCCTGTCTTCACCTGCTCCCTGAGACACAGATGTTTGTCTGAGGCAGATGACCCCAAACACACGTTTAGTATCTGTCCCTTAAGGGAATGGCCAACGGCAGCACGAAGAGAGAGTGAGAGAGTGAGGACTGTGCTAGGATTGCACTTCTGTCTAACCACAGGCATTACATAGGGCTTAAAGGGGTTTAATTCATATTACAATGGCACTACCTCTGCTTTTATTTGATCTGGAGGACCACCTGATTACTGGGAACAGAGTGGCTTAAGGTTTCAGAGAAATGTGGGACAGCTGTTGAAGAGAGCCTTGTTGTGTGTGTGTGTGTGTACAGGTATATATGGTTTATGAGGACACAAATGTGTATAATGGCATAGGTACTACAACGTAAACATGGTTTATGAGGACACTTCCTGTGTCCCTGTAAAACAAAAGGCTTAAAAAACATACAAAACAGTGTTTTATGAAATTCAATAATTGGCAGCAGTTTCCTGTAAGGGGTAGGTTTAGGGGTAGGGTTGGTGTAGGGCAATAGAAAATACAGTTTGTACAGTATAAAAACCATTACACCTATGGAGAGTCCCCGTAAACCACAAATACAAGTATGTGTGGCTGGTGTGTGTGTGTGTGTGTGTGTGTGTGCTGGGGCTGCAGCTCAGAAGGATGAATGAACAGAGGTGTGAAACATGGAGTGCGGAAGGTACTGAAGACAGTTGAATGAATTGGTAGTCTCAACCTGCTGTGATATTATGTACAGCACTTTCTTGATCTGGCAAGCTCGAACCTGATTTGCTAATTTTATGCCATTTCAGGTGTTGAGTTATTATCATTAACTAAAATTATTAAAAATATTTTTGTTAAATATATTTAAGCTGAAATAAAATAAAATCTACTTTAAAATAATTAAACTAAACTCCTTGGCAAAGAACTGACGTTGAAGCACTAACATTACTAACTAGAAATATATAAACGCTAAAACTGAAATAAAATTGCAATAAAAAATATATTAAATCTAAATAATAATATTAACAATTTATATTAATTATGTGTGTATGTATGTATGTATGTATGTATATTGAAAAAGCTAATTTAAAAAACTAATATAAAGGATTATAAATTATACTAAAATAAACCTTGTATTTAGTTTGTCTGGAAACACTTTTCAGGAAAAAAAAAAAGCACTGGATTTGCATGACTGCAGATTATTCTTTTTTCTTTAAGTAGATTTTTTTATTTTATTTTCATGCATCATTTTGACTAAACTATTGTTTTAACAACCCAACTGATAATCATCAAGTGGATCATGATTAAATATGAGACAATACACACACACACACACACGCTTGGAGTAAAAGCAAGCCTAATCAAATTCAGATCACTGTTTTGCAACAGCATGGTGGCCATAATTTATGCCTCAATCTAGGCTGGAACTTCGGCTTTTCTTTGCCTTTATTTTTGTGTGGCTGGCTGCGTGTGTGTGTGTGTGTGTGTGTGTGGCAGGGATAATAATAAACTATAATGGATTCCAAACAGAGAGGACAGCGAGTGAATGTAATTTCCTCAATGTGGGGATAAATCAGGAGGCTGAGGGTTTTACTGGAAAGTTCTTGTGGCTATTCAAATCTGCTGCCGTGATTGAAGCAATCAGAGTGGATCGCTGGGCCGTAATTCGACAGAAGGTTAGCGCAGGTGACCCGCCACAATATGATCTTGTTTATAGGCGGAAATTGTGGCAAGATTACTCTCTGGGGTCTTATTAGACGGGGTGTGATTAAAGATGAAGCTTTGGTGTCTGACGTGTTGGGAAGTGGTGTCTGGAATTTCGATCGTTGTTTTATATGTAATGTGCTGGCATATATTTTCTCAGACAACAACCCAGGTGGGTTTTGATAGCTGGTTAGGCCCACAGTAAGAGTTAGGGGCTTACATTAATTCAGAGGAGGGCTTCCATGCAGGATTATGAGCATTAGACAGTATCTAAATAATAACAGTGATAACAGAGACCATGCATAGACAGATAGTCCAGGATTAAGAGTCTACTGATCTCTCTCAATAATGACTTTTTTGGACAAGAGGGAACCCCCCAGCTCAATGGGCAGCGGTCCACGGCATATCAAGGTGTCATGGAGCCTAAGAGAGGCGGTGGCCTACATTCACCAGCCATCTGATACAGACTGGAATCTATTTCTGAATCACTGATTTCAAGGTTAAACAAGTTTCTGATTTATTTTTATGCCATTATATAAAAAAATACATTGTGGGAGGGGCACACAGTAGTACATTAAAACAGCAGTACATGTTTTCAGTGTATTTGTGATTTTGTGGCACTTGATTAAAAAGTACTGTACAGAACTGTACAATTAACCAGCAATGCATATGAAATTAATTGACCAGCGATAAATTACATCATACTTGTACATGGATTCAATCTATCAGATAAATAGAGAGATTAAATATAATGAGAAGAAGGTGATCATAAAAGGATACATTTGCATACTAATTAACACAGCGTAATACATTTGCCAATATTCTTTAAACATGTCTAAGAAAAGGCATTGGGGTAATTTATTGAAGAACGATCTAATAATTAAGTCAGGACTGTGAGGTTTGATTGCATTATCATGCACACATTTTCACATGTTTTCAGCAAAGTACTTTTTGACTTTTAAAGTTCTGCTGAATTGTGCTCCATAACTCACTTTAATGTGAAGCTCAGGCACTTCATTCTGCACTCATTTCGTGGAACGATGCATTAACTTTTAATCAGAACTTCAGTGAGATGTTGTGCATTTTTCATTTATTTCTTGACTTAATGACAATAAAGAAAATACTGCAATGACATGCCACTAAATAAAATACAAAACCTGCCTTTTCCCCCCAAAGCAAACTGTCAACACCAAGATTTAGAGGCCTGGATCATGAAGATCATCATCATGTTCTTGTACAAGCCACTTCAGATGGTCAATGTAGCCTATGTTATCTGGAGTATCTACCTAATAAGGCCGTCAAGATTATGTGGAAACAACCAAGAAAAAAAAGTGAAAACTAAAATGTCCTTTGATTGTAGCAGATGCACCGTCTTAAGCGAACCAGCAATCGCCATGTTTAATATGAGGAATACATCTGTTCATGGTTCAAGCCTCCTGCTCCTTCCTGCAACAGAATATCTGCAACTGCATGTTTCTCAGTAGCACAGCGTTAAACCTCTCTACAGCAATATGTAATTAAACTCAGACAGCATATTTCTAATCCTAAAGGCTATTATAGATTTACTTAGGCTGGGACATTGTCTGACCCTACAATAGCATTTTTGATTCTCTCCGTGCTCACGACAAACCTCTGTGTGCAGTTAAATGGGTGGATAAAGAGTTTTAAATAGATGAGAGCTTGGGTGCCGGCCTTCGGTTTTGTATTCGGTCCAATGAGGATAGAGCTTATCACTCCACGCTCAAGAGTGTAATTATTCACAATGCTTAGCGTCTACAGCAAATGACATATCTGTGAACCTGTCTCCAGTCACATTATAGAAAGTCAAAGTGTAGAATATGTGTATATGAGGCTTTAATTACTGGATAGTCGCTTTGCACCTCTGGAGGATTACAGTACTGAGAATATATGTAATTATTAAGTGCTCTACATTTGAGCTGGGCTGTATCTGTGATTAAAACTGACCTATCCCTCAGACAAATTGCTTTGAAATTCGGTGAATACTTAAGTTAATTGGTACTTGTATTTTCTGGCCCTTGTCGCTCGGCTGTGTCCGTACGCACGCAGAGAGTCGGAGAGGGATGATGTAACATTTAGCCTGCTTTTGACAGAAGGACCCTTTTCAGCTGGATTCATGTCTGGTATTGCATGTCGCGCTGAGCAGTTGGACTCTCCGTCCTTCTCTGTCACGCCGCAAACGGTTCTGGTCTCAATGTTAATGTATTCCCCCTTATTTGACTTTTTAATAGGCTTTTACCTAATTATCATCACATGGTCCAGAGCAGGGGTAGAGAGAGGAGACACAAAAGGAGGTCATCTTTGGCAGCGTTGGCAAGCAGCCTACACCCGAGCACCGTTACAGCGGCCATCGCTCGGGCCAATGATAAATGTTCCCCTTGAACATGATGTCAATATGTTGATGTGCCTGCCTTTATTAAGACACCATCCAACTGATAACAAGTCCTGCTGCGTGTTACCAACATAAATAATTAGTGCAGAGACCAAGGAACGGCAGGTGGCTTTTGGCACAAAGAAATAATCATACTTGATGTGGAAAATAAAGTAAAAGGAGCCATCTGTTCCCAGCAGGGGTACAGGGAGAAAAAAACACGTTAACATATTGTCACTAACGTTATGAAATACACAGTTAATAATTCAGTCATGCTTCCTACTCTGGCCACTTGTTTAAAAAATATGAAATGAGTGAAGGTGCCCATCTTGATGCCTGAATTAACCTCAGTGTTCGGTGTTATTGGCTCTTCCGGCTATTTTATTACTTGTTTGCTTGCTAAACAGACGTAGGGAGGTCATGTCTGGTAAATATTATGATGCAAACAGCAGATCTGATATCATGTGACTCAATTGCAGCTCAGGTAGTACTAGTTCAGGCAATGGATGGAAAGTGACTTAAGTCATGTCACATGATGCAACCTGGGGGCAATTTTTATGACCTGTGGAAAAAGTTGCATGTGGATTGCTCTCCATGTCCTTATTAGTTTATTTGCAAGTAAAAATTTTCTTATTTAACATGACAATGCAGCAGCCAATATGGCGTTTTTGATTGAGGCATCGCTGGTTGGTGCATTAGTTGGAACCTGTCTGAAGAATACAGTCTTTAAGGGTGAAGAAATACAGTTTATATGACTGTAGTCAGAACTTATTATTGGTTTGACGTTACTGAAACAGAAGCTTTTCGAACAGTTTTAGAGATTATGGCCTTTCATGTTCACGTAGATAGGGATGTTACCTGGATAGTCAGTGCATTTAGCAACGTATTCCATTGAAGACATTGGTCATCATACAGTATATTAAGAAATAGTTACAAGTTGCAAAGTTTTAGAACTTTGTGCATAAAGTGCTGACTTTACATTTTCACTGATGAAATGCTAGATAAAATTACATTTTGTATTTCTGCAAAAATGCATTAAAGTGTAGCTGCATTTTGCAATGAATTACTGCATATTGCAAGTAACTCATCCAGTCCACAAAATAAGCCCCATACTTTTGAAGAGAGCAATTCACTTGAAATCCTCCAGTCACTCAAATGACAATACGGTACCGTGTATTACAGTAGTTCAAGAGAGCATGGTTGAGTTCGGTGAAGAAAACTGCAGGGACATCCTTCCTAACAAATGCTGTGACATACCGCAGGTCCTCTGAGGCGTCCTGGAAACCAAAAGGAAACACTCCTTTGCCCAGGAGCAAAGAAGCCATTACAGCCTGTAGTGGAAGATTTAATAGGTGTCATAATTTATCATGTAAAGCGAAAACTGTTTCTTAATTAAGTACGTGCGTTAATGAATTTTTTAATTTGCTCGCTGTAAGTACTTTGCTATGCTAATTGCAATATTATTCACATTAGTTATCGGCTATTGCCCTTGGCTATTTGCTGTAGTAGGAGAGGGACCTTTTTCGTCCTCCTATCTAAAGTTCATTATCTCATCAAACCTGAACAATTTTAATTTCAGGACAACGATCTCTTCTGGAATTTTGCTCCTAAAGATTCAATTTCTTACTGTAGGACGCAGACCAGTACAGCTAGTGTTTAATTAAAAGTTACAATGATTTAATTTATTTATTTTGTGGACCAGTCATTTTTATAGTTCATTAGAGTGGTTGGGAAATGTTTCAGATGGCAATATGGGCGTTAGTGTGAAAAACCATCATAATCCTCCAAGTAACCCATATTCAAGTCTTTAATGTAGTGACCAACTGAATAATACCACAACTGTGCTTCTGTGTCAAATCCTTCTAAAGTAAAATATTAAATAAGGCTTTGTCCCCAACATCCACTGACACAGCTTGCACCGGAAAGCCCTATATGTTTTCTGTCATGGCTTTGCACACAAGTGCATCACTCAGCGAGAAAACCTGCCCCACTAACGCTGATTCCAAGATGCTCAAACCACATGGCAGTATTAGGAATGGGGAAAAAAATCTGTGAACATTACCCGATAATGTTGTAGAACCATCTGCAGAGAAATGTATTTAATATTCAGTGGGGATCCTACTCACTGACATTAGGAGCCCCATAATCCCTTGTAGATTAAATTAAATGTAAGCTCTGAGTATTTATCTCAAGCTATTGTTTTCATCAGCACTAAAGATATTGTTCCCCGCCTCATAATACCGAACGAGGCTGTTGTCATCCACAGCCCCTCGCTGAAACGCAATTTTATTCCAGCTTTAATCTCTCAACAACATGTTAGTATTATGTTTTTTTAACTAAACTTCACTTAATGGTGGAAAAATATGCATTTTTGGTATTAAAATAAATCTTCTGTTACAGTAATCTAAAAGCAGAAGGAACATTACACATAACAGCAATTTATCAGCTCTCACGGTGGAGATTATGATATTGGAATAACTTTTATTTATTACTTTGAGTAAGACTCTTCTTTTAAATTGCAATTGCTTTTATTTGAATCTAATGCCATTGAGAGATGTTTGCAAAATGTCGCAGATGTCATTAATGCATTTTGTAAAATTAAGACAATTTTAAAAGAGGAAGACAACAATTGTTGTTAGACTTTGAATATGATTTTAATGTATCCAACGACCAACTTTGTCATGTTTTATTGATTACATGTATTAATTCGGAATGGGACATTACTTGCTTAATAGTTTATATCATATAAAGTAATGTTTTGAACAAACCTATAAAATGTGCAAAAACTATAGCATAAGTCCAATAAACCTTCAAAATGTTGGCTGTTCAAAGGAAGACATCATATAGCATCAAAATTCAAACTTGAAAGTATCTAGCACAAGGGTTGAATGGCATAACTTTACATTATGAAAATCCCCCACAGTGCTTTGAGCATATTTTGATATGTGTTTTGTCACTGCTGCTTACATTTCCCTCTCAAATCCTGTCTCAGTGAAGCCCAGTGTGGCTGATCAAGCCGTTCTAACAACTGGAAGACATCACAAGTTAAACACTCATTATTTTAATTTGATGCTAATCATGTGTTAATGAGACTAATCCTTGCAATGATTCAGGTAATTTGCTTAATGGCTGCCCAGAGTACAGATTACGGTAATCAGTCATGTTTGATAAGACGTCTGTAGCAGAGAGGGGAAATTCTCAGGTATGAAAGTAATTCAACTGTGATAAGATCAATTTTGCACTCCCTTTATATCCAACCCAATTCAAACAGATAAATGTCATAAAACTAATTGATCATTTTGATTACAAGTCAGCTGAAGCTTGACCATCACCACGGTCTCTTCTTCCATGCAACTGCAATAGTTTATGCAAGGAATAAATGCACTGTAATATTCATTAATCAGACATTGCTTTATGGTGCCACCATGTAAGACTTAAATGGCATATTTCCTTACCAATTATCAGTTCAACATTTAAGGTGTTGAAATTAATGATCAGACTTTTAATTTCCTAGACTTTGGAAGCATTTTTGAAGATTTTTTGTTGGGACTTTGTTGAATTATGAAGCAAGGCGATTCATAAGGAGGCCAAAGACAAGAGCTTAAGCAGAATGGATGCTTGTTCAAAATGGAGACACAGATCTGTGCCCTGCTGTAGTGAGCACTGCCTCTCTGGAGATCCAGAGGAGTAAACAACCCTGTGCTGACAAATGACAGCAGCATAATGACCCATAAGCGCTAACAAATATAAATAGGTGCTGCTTACATTTAACTGTCAACAAAACAAATGCTTGTTAGGCGTTTATGAGTTCCCATTCGAATGATGAATATCTTAATTATCTCATCAGTGTTGCAAATCTGAATATTTTCCAGACTTCAGTTTTATTTATTTGCACGATTTTGTTTTCTTCATTTTGATGACAAAACTTACAGAGAACACGATGGCTTAGTTATTATAAATCTTTTTTGTACAAAAAAATATTAAACAAACATGTATTTTACAATATATTCTAATCCGTAATGGTTATAATAACGTAATGAATGATGCACATGACAATTTTATTTGAAATTGAGCTCCTATTACAATACATATGTGAGAACAAGGGCATATGCAAATTTGTCCCCAAACAAACATATAGAAACAAAAGGGATTTGCATTGTATTTTAACCAGCTTCCTGCAGAACATACTTAAGAGGTGACAATGAAGAGCATTTGTCACATAAATTGAGGGATAACCTATATTTCCCTTTTTAATCTGGCCTAAAATGGGTAAATGCCCATATAGGGCCTTAAAGATCCTTTTCAACTCGATATCTCACTGTAATGCTAGTCTATTGTGTCGGGCTGAGGCTTACACTTCTCAGCATGCTGAGTGACAATGGATTTATGTGGCGTTCAGATCTGGCAAAGAAGCTTTGGTGTCACAGATTGCCACACAGCTCTGATATCTCACTGTGGCCGATACGCTTTGAAGCCTTACGTGCTTTCAGCGGCGCTCTAGCATGAACCGTGTCCAAGCTTCCCATTCTGATAATGGAAACAGCCCCAAAATCCAAGCTCTCATTGACTAACAGAGCAACCGCTAACACTAGCTATTATGGAGATTACAAAAATGAACCCTAAGCCTGTAGTTTTAATTCACATTATTGTTAGACAGCTAGATCTCTACTTAGAAGCGCATGTAGATTATAAAAGGGCTACAGTATATCCATTAAGTGGATCAGTACAATTTATAATATTACATTTCCTCTGCTTCAAGTATAAAATGTAAATTAGGAGAGTGTTTCCACATGTACCGTTATTTGTACTTTTCTTGGGGTTGTATGGACATTTGAATGTGTGAAACTACAAAGAGCCCACAAAATATAAATTATATTCTGTTAACCATATTATCACATGGCTCTCTATATAAAGTTGGATAGGCCTATATGTGCATGTTGTACATTATCGCCCAGCTCTTATGATAAATGTGACTGTAAATTATAAAGATTATACTTTCACTATAATTTTCATAATTTTTTGCAAAGGTGCTTTAAATCGGTGTATTGTGAAAGAGCACTATATACAAATAAAGTTGACTTGCTAAAATGAGAATAACACTAAATATCAGCAAAATGACAACAATCAAATACAGATACCAAAAGATAGAGAGAGAGCTCATAGTGTTAAATCTTCTTACACAGGCTTCCAGTATTCATACATTTTTATTTATATGCAAATCTTGTGTTTTTCTTAAAACACATTTATATGTAAAATATGGATATGAAAGAAAGTTTAATGTAGTTATAGGAAAAGTAAGGATTATGTGCATGAAATAATCTCTTGAGAGCATGTTGTGATGAGGAACTTAAGTTTACTGTTTTGGATGAAGTTTTTTTTTATGAGGGTTACATAGCCACCATTATCTTAAAGCTGCAGTCCGTAACTTTTTTTGGTGTATTTGTGCAAGTGCATAACCAGCCAGTGTTCAAAACTATCGCCTTACTTTAGCTCGATTCACATCGGTTATCTTATAATAGTTTTCTAATTTGAGTGGTACTGGTAGGAATTCACGGGAAATTCGAGCATGCCGCTGCGTCATTACGTCTGTACACATAAAGAAGTTGTCCCGGCAAATAGGCTATCGCATGTGAGGATCCTGCAGGTGGCAGATCATTTATAGCCTTTTCTCACAGCAGTTGGAATAATTACATTTATCATTTTGATATCGGATTGTAACCCAGAAAGGATTATGTGTTTATGAAACACATGTGAACGAAATTAAATTATATTCCAGTTTTAAATGTGCATCTGATTACAGCATACGTGGGATTACACAAGATTTGTATTTTAAAGAGAACCAGTTCGAAGGAAGAATAATTTGCCTTTTGGGTTAAAATAATTTCTTTATATGAAATTCGAATGGTATGACAATTAAGAGATTAGACTGTACAGAAATTGAAATCTACACGCTAATACACATAGTCACGCTGATGTTGTTAACATTAATCATTTGAGAAAAAAGTTGAACAATAATAATAATTTGCATGGTTTGATGTGATATGAGCTAAGTGATTGTTAGATTTAATCACCATTGGTAGCGCGATTTATTGTAATGCTTTTTTCCTCAGTTGGTCAGAACAAACGTGGCAGACTTGTTACTCTCTTGTTCAGATGACAATATCCGGTGAAAATGCTTATTTGGGTCATTTATTCCAAGACAGTAAGGCTAGAATCTGTGATTCCGAAGTACAGTAAATATCCACACCGGTGCGGTGACTGACAGTCACACATTTACCTCAAAACATTAGATTCAACGCGATCGAGCTGTGCTGACGCACAACCGACGCAAAGAAGATAATTGCGCAAATAACTGCAATTGCAGGTTTTCAAACAGAGATGACGACAAAGAGGCAAAACTTACGGACTGCAGCTTTAACAATGCCAATCTGTGAGAGGAGCTTCATGTTTTCTTCTAAAGATGTCAACTGGTGACCAACAGAGTGATGAATGAGGGTTAAATTCAGATTTAACAAAACAGTAAAGTTATGCTACATGACTTTAGCACGAAGAGAAACAAGTTATTTTTTTCCTTCTTTTTTTTTTTCTTTAGCACAACAGCTAAGAATCCAGAAAAAAGATGTTAAATGTTATCTTTTGAATGACTTGAATTGATCTTTCCAGGATATACATCCTAGATTGAGGTAACATCATTATGTCTGCAAGAGAAATATTCAGCATGACAAGAGTTTAGACTGACAACAAAGGCACTACATTCATCATGTTTCACTGTGCTAACAGTGTGAATGCATCCACACCAGCCCTTCCACTGACTGACTGCCAGTTGTATGGTTCTACCTCAGACTGCAGTAGTTTATGAAGCCATCTACTGATTGGAGTTGGTATTGCACCTGTAATCATTTTACTGTTGTTCTCTGCTCGGTGTAGGTCCCACTTGTTTTAACAAGAGTTCTTGGAATAACATGCATCATAATCTGCAACATATTCCCTTCATAATCTAAAAAAACACCTAAAGAGGATGAATATTAACTTGTTCTTTAAGCTGCTTTCATACAGGCAGATGAATGAAAATGGAGCAATTACTATATTGAGGTCATGATGGTAAGAACTGCATCATATTCCTTTGAGAGACCCATCTTTATGTAGAGGGACACAGGGAAATTGTGAACTTAATGTTTTGAACGATTAGAAAAAAAAACCAACCTCTGAAAACCTTTTGTTTGTGTTAAAAATATGTGAGGCCAAAATTTAAGAACTACTACTACCGAATATATAAATGACTAAAAAATAAACATAATACTAAAGTATTTAGAAATAGTTTTCTTAAATATTAAGACAGCATAAGATTGTAGTTTGGTTGACTGTAATATCCACAGAGGAGTAACTTATTCTCTTTCTTTCGTATTAATAAACTTATATTAAAATAAAATAAAATAATATTCTAGTAATTCTTTATTTATTGTATTGGTTTAGTTACATCCTCTCACGGCGTTGGATGTTTAGCAATGCCAGCGAAATCCTCCTCTCCTGAAACCTTAGAAAGGTAAGCGTAAATCTTTAACCAAATATCAGTATGTTAACATGAAAATGAAGATAAAGTAAAAATACAAGGTTTTAAAGTAAAAATGGCAATCACAAGCAGAAACTGATTCTCTTCTAAACTGTTTTGCAATTCAAATAACTAATTCTAAATCAGCATATGTTTTATGTGTAAATCTGGTAAACTTAGTTGTAAATGTAGGATTCCTTAAAAGTAATTAATTAAGTATGGAAATGTCTGCAAAGGTGGTACATCATCTTATGCAAACACATAATGCAATCCTAAACTGTGTGTATATTCAGTACAAAAAAAGTGTTCAGGCTAAGGCATTAAGCAGAATTTTACAGTTATCATTATACATGCCCATTTAATTTAATCACATATTCACACAAAAATAAATAGTTCTGTATGAAATATTTTTTTTATGTATTATGAATTGAAAATATGGGGACTTTGTTTGACTGGATGCTTTTATAATTTATGCAATGAATCATGACTGCATAGCATAAACAATGACCTCTCAAACAAATGTCACAGCAACTTGTGAAACTTATCCATCATCCTTGTTCCCATGAAGACTCCAGCTCATCTAACTTAGAGTTGAATGGATGTATTATACTTTCTCCTGTGTTGTGCAACCAGAGTTGAAACTCTCTGGATCGCATGCTCTTAACAGGACCTCAGTACTCTTCTGAGTCTGCTCAAGAAATATTGCTGTGCGTCAGAGTAGTGAAGGCTGGAAGAGAAAAGCCTTGAGGGGAAACGGGAGTCTGTTTGTCAGAGAAAGTACCAGAGCCTCAACCTGTGTCACTTTGGATTCCTCCACACGCTACATGATCCTTCCCATTCCCTGCTAGCCTGGAGACAAAAATCCGGGCGGAGAGGCCCGCAACAACACATAGACGTGACACATGATTGATTCCTTCCTAATTCTCTCAAATAAGATGTGTGGGGATGAGAAGAACGATAAAGGGCAGGGAGAAGCGGAGAATGGGCTGAAGTGGAGAGTGATTAGTAATGCCACCCTCTGTCAGGTAAACTCCCTGCTTGTAGCTAACTGGACATGTCAGGCAAGCTAAATGTTATGCTGTCAGCCTATGACAATGGGGTTAAAGATGTGGCCTAGAAATGCTGGGCTTGGATGGGATGAGGGGGAACAAGTCATTGTTCTGTGAAACATCATGCTAATTGTCTGAAGGGAAGATAGTCGTGAACACGAGGGAGGAGAGGCTAGAACTTTGAAACAAAGTAAGAGAGAAGAGCACTGGTACATTTCCTTGAGCCCATGTTTTCCCACAATCTCAACAACAGTGGATGAGTGAAGTAGCTGAGCTGGCAGCGAGTCTTTCTGAGTTAGCAGCAAGTCAATTCTGTTCAGTTTTACTGTGAGGCTAACAAGTGTCTCCACTGGTAAACCGCAGTCAGTGTATACAAATTAACTCAATTTAGGTAATGCCAAGTTCAATTCTTTGTTTGCGGTAATATTTCTGAATCGTTTAAATATCCAGTCATTCGAGCGAGCTGGGGAGAAGGAGTGAACTAATAGTTCATTTCTGGAGTCCTTTACCAGTGGCCATTGGCTGGGCAAACAGCAGATGTGATGGACTGGTTATAAATTGCAGATGATAGATGCAAATTGCTGCCTTTGACCACTTTCCAGTGTCCAATCTGACTGCGAGAGAGGTCTTGATTTCCTCTCTTAGCATCGGAAGGGCTCATAAACCCAGGATGCAGCAACTTTTCAAGAGATCTATTAAGTTGCTTGATTGACCCTTCTGGTGATCAAGTTGTTATTTGTAAGGTACTTATGCAGCATTTACTGAAAAGATTAGAATTTCAAGATGACCGTTCCTATCATGGGTGTCTAGATTGAGGTTGATTTGTTTTAAATGCTGCACAGACTCAAGTCTTTATAAATGGAATGTACTGAACGGCAACAAAACTCCTGGAACAAAAGAAGCTAAATAAATTAGGTAATTGTCGATCATATGATATTTGATATGCAAAGACTTTTAAATGTTCTAATGTCTGCAGCCACAAAAATAAAAGCTACTCTATGTGGAGTAACCGTCATTTGCTGGCGATCCTCTTCACTGAATCCCATTCCGATGAAACCCTCTATATCCATTTTAAGCCTGACTCCTCTGATTAAACTCCTTTACATGATGAGTGTGTGGGGGTGTGCAGGGGAGGTGATTTTATAAAACGGTGATAAGTGTAATTACTCCTGTTGCTAATTGTTCTTGTAAAATTGATGCACTTGCCGTCATTAGCAAGTCGCTGCACCACCGCTAACGCTAGCCCCCACCCGATCAATTATTCAGGCCCATTTGCCTTTGAATCTGTCACTGACACTTTACATTGCGAGCGCTAGCGTGTAGCAGCACTTGGATACATGGTAGACAGGGGCAGCCCCCCTGAGAGAGCTACTTTCAAGAAACCTATTTCCTGTGGAGCGCTGGGTGTACTTTTGACATGTCACTTAAAATCAGAAGGAACCTCTTCAGAGAGTCCATGTTCCCTTGTCTTAAATAAATCAATGCATGTCTGTTAAAAACTATACACCCCTAGGTCTTTTAAAATGCAGCAGGCATGTGAAATACAAAACCAGTTTAGACACTGATTAGTGACACATTATAGCTGTGACTATGTTTTTTAAGCATTACATTGGACAGGTTATATCTTCACCTCACTTTTGTCTGTGGAACATTTAGAAGATATTTTGAGATAGCAACTAAATACTTTTAATTTTAGCAAAGAAATACAACTTTAATTATGAAGTTAATTATATTTAATATATATTTAATTAACTCAAGGTTACATAGAAAAATGTTATGAAGTTTAAGAAAATTCTATTTGTAAGTGCCCTTTTTGGATGACATTTTCAGATGGGCTCTAAAAATAAATAATTTTGCAACTCCTTTGAGGGTGGTGTGGCATCTACTGGTTACTGGTGATCATCAGGGTGGTGAATGGCTGCTGGTTTGATAGTATGAAGTGAGCTATCATCATTGTGCCTTTGAGCAAGACACTCAGCCCCAGGGCTCAATGAGTAAAGTACTTTTTAACTGTCCTTCTCAGATCAAATTTAATGATTTAAAACACAAGCATAAATGACGATTTAATCCAGAGGTTTTTAAACTTTGTGAAAAATTAAATTAACAAAAGAATTAGATTGATGCGTTTTGTTAACAAATCATATTTTAAGCTGGTTCTTTGAACCAGTTGGTTTAGTTTACAGTTCAGATAAGTGGTTGCTAAGGTGTTTTTTTTACTACCCCATCAACACAACCTAATTTGAAGTCTCTATGATGAGGACGAGTGTGATTATTGACAGGATGTCTACATTTTGACATTTTTCTGTAGAGTTTTACATTTGTGACCCTGGACCACAAAACCAGTCTTAAGTAGCACGGATATATTTGTAGCAATAGCCAACAATACATTGTAAGGGTCAAAATTATCGATTTTTCTTTTATGCCAAAAATCATTAGGATATTAAGATCATTTTCCATGAAGATATTTAGTAAATTTCCTACCGTGAATATATCAAAACTTACTTTTTAATTAGTAATATGCATTGCTAAGGACTTCATTTGGACAACTTTAAATGTGATTTTCCCAGTATTTTGATTGTTTTGCACCCTCAATATTGTCCTATCCTAACAAATCATACATCAATTTAAATCTTCAGCTTTCAGATGATGTATAAATCTCAATTTCAAAAAAAGACCCTTATGACTGGTTTTGTGGTCCAGGGTCACATTTAGTATTATGGCTTTAATAAAAATTACTATAGAAATCTAATAAAAATTCAAATCAATGTTTGATCTCTTTACTTTTATTCCAAAAACAATTGCTACTGTTTGTACAGAAACTGTATTTTTTACAATCTTAAACCCTCCCCAACCAACCCAGAACAAACGTCCTAATATAAATAATAATAACAGTGATTGGAATAAAGGTAATACAAATTAAATTATACAAAGATGAATGATGCAATAGTTAAATAATGATGAAAAAATAAATAAATAAATAATAAATACAGAAGAAGGGAAAAAATAAAATCACATTTTAACACAGCAAAGGGGTCTTTATAAATTTATAATATAAAAAAATGAAAATATATACCTTAGCTACCTTGATATAACAGGAAGAGTGGCTCACATAATGGAAACATCCAGTAATGGTTTATATATGACATGCTCGTTTTCATTTAGTTTAAAATAAAGTACTTAAATAACTAAAACTAGATAATACAGATGTACTTAAAAAAACTAAAAAACAGCAAATTATTAACTTCAACTAAAAATGAAAAAAAAAAACAGAAAATATAACAAAATAAAATTAAAAAATGTAACAAAAGCTATTAAGTATGTAATAGTATACAATAACAGTGGTGCCATAATCCATATATTCACTGAATGCACTTTCCATTGTATGCCATCTCTCATATTTAAAAGCTATGCCATCTTAGACCTTTCTGCAGAGTCGGTGGGCATTACCGAAACCTTCTAGACCTTTCAGTATGCTAGACTGTGACACTGGACCAAGTTAACTTAGAAAGCTGAATTGGAAAAGGTCAGTGCTGTGTGTGTGTCTGTTTGCGTATGCATGTGTGTTTTCGCTCCACACTAACAGACAGTGCAAGCTGGCAGGACGGCAGTGGATCCATGGCAGCTGTTTTGTTCAATGTTTCATGCTCTCAGCCACAGCTGCTCCAAATGAGAGTTAATATTGCAGGGGGGCCCTTCCACTTCGGACTGGCCTTGTCACATACACTGAGTGTCAGCTCCTCTCCCTATGACACTGGCTGAGAGGACACTTCTCTCCCTCTCTCCATCTCTGGGAGACAGTCAAGGAGTCCGTCTGTCCTCTCCGATCTGGTCTGGGAGACAGAGTGAGTGTGAATGTTGTCCTCCAGAGGAAGAATAAGAATAAGAATAGGCCCTGAAAATATGCAGACTGCTGACATAGGCTTCTTTGCATCTACTGGTCAGCTTCAGTGTTTGTGTGAAGTGAAATATGCCTTCTGGCTGATGGGCTGCACAACAAACAGCTGTGCCGCAATAATGGCGCTTGGTAAAAACTCTGCAGTAGACAGTACTATATGACTCTGGGATCATTTCAATATGCTTGTAAGCAGTGAACCTTGCTGGTTTACAGGAAAGCAATCAAATCAGTTCTGATTGCACATGCTCATCCATATGAAAATGAAACATACGGTTTAAATATTTCAAATTTACATTTTGGAATATTAAATATATATACAAACTAATAGTCAAAAATTCAGTAAGATAAGGTGTTTGTAATGTTTTTAGAAGAAGTCATGCTCAACAAGGCTGCATTTATTACAAGAATACAGTAAAAATACGTTTCTGTATTTTAAATGTAATTTATTAATGTGATGGCAAAGCTGAATTGTCAGCAGCCATTAATCCAGTCTTCAGAGCAGGGTTATTCCAGTTCACTAAAAAAAAAACTATAACAAACATTTTTGTTTGTTGAAATAAAACAAATGCTAACTGAAATAAAATCAGACCAAAACTAACATTTATTTTATTTCAGCTATAGGCAACATTTAGCATTCATTTTGTTTTTATTTGAAGTGCTAAAATGACTGAAACTGAAATTAAAGAAATTTCAAAAGTAATAAATCTACTGTATTAAAAAAACTATGCAAATGACAAAAACACAACAAAATGACTAAAACTAACTAAAATGAAAATGAACATGGGAAATAAAAAAATAAAAAACAAGAATACAGTAAAAATACGTTTCTGTATTTTAAATGTAATTTATTAATGTGATGGCAAAGCTGAATTGTCAGCAGCCATTAATCCAGTCTTCAGAGCAGGGTTATTCCAGTTCACTAAAAAAAAAACTATAACAAACATTTTTGTTTGTTGAAATAAAACAAATGCTAACTGAAATAAAATCAGACCAAAACTAACATTTATTTTATTTCAGCTATAGGCAACATTTAGCATTCATTTTGTTTTTATTTGAAGTGCTAAAATGACTGAAACTGAAATTAAAGAGATTTCAAAAGTAATAAATCTACTGTATTAAAAAAACTATGCAAATGACAAAAACACAACAAAATGACTAAAACTAACTAAAATGAAAATGAACATGGGAAATAAAAAAATAAAAACTAATTCAAAATATTTATAAAAACTATAATAGTATCTCAGTGATAGAAAAATAACACTGCTTCAGTATCACACGATCCTTCAGAAATCATTCTAATATGCTGATTTGGTACTCAAGAAGCATTTCTTCTTACTATTTTTAATGCCGGAACTAATTCATGTTTTTGATACTTTTTTTTCTTCATGATTCTTAATTGATGAACAGAGAGTATTCATTTGAAATATAAATCTTTTGTAACAAAATAAATTCCTTTACTGCAACTTCAACTGAATGTGTCTTTGCTGAATAAAAAAATTAAAATTTTATTTATTTATTTATTTTGAATGATAGTGCATCTTGGTTTCATATTAGTTTTATACTTCTTAGTTTTATATTTGATGTATTTCATAATGTTCCCTAAATAGAGATTTGTCTGACGTTGTGAGACAAATTTGCCCTCAAAGAATAGTTAAGCATGTGTACACACACATACACACACAGTGAGAGAGAGAGAGAGAGAGAGAGAGAGAGAGAGAGAGAGGGTGTGTAGAACTGGAAATGTTCCATCCACATTGGTGCAGCTGCATAAGAAAAACAGATGCTGAACCATCCCAAACACCCCGCGTGTCTCATGCTATCTATCAGGAGGAAAGAGAGTAGCCATCTCAGCCTGTAGAGTCACCACAGCGACGCTTTGACAAAGACATCTGTAAGATGGCACGGACACACAACCCCATCACACACACACTGTGCTTTGGCCGTTGCCAGGCATCAAGAGCTGTTGTGTTTAACATTCAGACGTTGTGATGAGAAACACAGGATGTTTGTTTTCAGGATAAATATTGCTTTGTATTTCTACAGATATGTTATGATAAAAAAAACAGACTAAACTGACTGAAAAAGAGACAACCTTTTTTTTATGGGAAATCTTAATATTATTACAAATAATACTACATGATGTTACCACCCCAAACACGGCCAAACTCAAAAAATCATCTTAGTCTTTAAAAGTCTTTAAAAATCCGAACTACAAATCATGGAATATTAATATCAACGATGTCTTTCCTTGAATAACACAATGAATGTCTATTAAAGATGACCATACAATGGGCTGTGTGGTTTCTCCATGCATAAATTATTGTTTTTTCTCTCTCATTTTTTTGCAAAGCCAGACGGACGTTGTGTTTCAGAGAACAATTTGTCTGGTGTGGGAATGTCTTCCCGCTTCATGCCCCATATGGCCATTCTCAAGGAGAAACATTTCAGTCATTGCTAGTTTCCTGTCCGGCAACGTCAAGCACTCATCTATTCTCTATCAGCAGCATATCAAGAGCATTTTTATCTTGGAATGAATGCAGTTTTAAAACCTAAAATAAATGCCAGCAGATCCTATATATCTAATAATATGAGGAGATGCAGTGTGAAGGACATCTTAATTCATTTTGTTAAGTATATTAGTGATTTATGAATTGAGACATCATTTATGCATCCTCACAATGAAAAAAAAAACTGGTCATTTAACAGCATTTTTTAATGTCTGAAAGCAGATATTAATGCAATCAATTTTTTTTTGGCCAAATATGCTTTGTAATTTACAGGTTTATTCTCATTCATTCATTCATTCATTCATTATTTATTCTTACATAATTCAGTTTTTCAGATTCAGTTCAGCAACGTAATCTTTAGTAGCATTTATTAAGTACATGACGATGATTCATGAAAATCTAAAAACATAATCCTTTCCTACAGTATTTCTTCACTGTCTATATCATTTTTTGGCTGAATAAGAAATGAAAAAGACTGCAGATATAAGGACATTAGAGCAAACCAAATGCAGCAAAATATTGGATAGCAGAGAAAATATACTGAAATATATATAAAAACTATAAAAATATAAACGATGTGCATATATTTGAACAATAACTCATTTATGTACATTAACTAATTTTATGTACGTGTATTTCTAGATGCTTATATGTAATTACATTTTCAAATTTGTACAAAACGCTATATTGTTCTACATTGTTGAATCATTTTAGGAGTATGAATACGTCTCTTTAAGTCTTCTTTTGCAGTCTATGTAAGGCCTACATTCGTTTCATTGCTAATTCTGAGCATCTGTTTGTAGAGATCCACGCTGGGCCTGCAGTGAGTCGTGACCCAACGCACATCTGGTGGATGCGTTTTATGGCCAAAGAGACACAGGGATAAAATATACATGCTGAGGCAGAAAAGAGCATATTCAAAATTATGACTCTAAATTATGCATCACATAGTGGTTGCCAACAAAACAATCGTTTGCAGTCAACACTGTATTGGGCAGTCTGTGCTATGAGAGAAAATCTTGCCATTCTGGAACCTGCAAAAGTGGTTCATGTAAAATAGAGCTGTTGAATTTTCTAAAAACTTGAAGTGAAATGCACAATCTGAGGTGTTTCTAATATTTATTGCCACAGTGTCTCATTGTATGGAAATCATTTGCAGTATATACACACCTGGTAAAGCACAGACGTGAATTAGCTCAGTGATTGGTGCCCTGTGCGCTGGCATATGACTTCAAGGGTGGCAATAGTGAACAGTGGGCTATTGGGTTCACCATAGTGCTTTAGTCACAATCAATAACAGTGCTCTTCTTCTAAATGCAGTATGTAGACAGTTAATTATAAGCCAGCCTTTGGTTTTAGAGTTAATACGTTTTCAAAGTGCATCAATTATAAGCTAATTTGGTTACATGCCTAGACCCTAAGGAGCAGCCATTGAAGAATAAAGATACCACTGCTACTGTTTCTTTGTGTTTATGATGTACAGATGGTACGTGTTGCCATCATTTATTGTTTACAGTGAATGTTTGAACAGCTGTAATTGAAAAAATAATGACAGTGGATATGCATATCAAGTACAGCAATAACAACAATAGACAATGGCTAAATAAAAAAATAAAAAAAAATTCTCTTCACGACATTTAAAGACTATTAAAAGGTTTTTGTATTTTTTTCTTTTGTAAAAAAAATATATAGTGTGGTTTGCTGCTTTATTGTGTTATTTACATTGCATTCCTTTCCATAAACACACTATTTTTGGCCTTTTGTTTTGTTTTTAGACTCATTGAATAAAAGTAAATGATCAACACAAGAATAATGTCATCATATAATTCTTTTTCAGTTTCCTGACTGCTGTTTACTCCTCTTGAGCATCAAATGGGGTCCAGCAGATCGGTTGGGACAGACTTTAACATGTCACCGGGTTTTGGTCGTATGAAAAAGGATGACCTTCAAATAATGAGATGTGCCTGCAGGGCCCTCTCGCCTGCCTGTAAAGAACTCCACAGCTGTGTGTCTCTCTTTCTCTCAATCTCTCACCTGGTGTGCCCTGGGGTGGGGGGTGAGAGCGAGCGCCAGTGATCTCTACCCCCCAACCTCCAGTCACCGTCTATCTTCACCACCACACAGAGAGAATGAAAAAACACAACATCCTGGACTCTGCCCTGTAGAATTCAAACTACAGGTATCAGGGCTTTCTCTCTTCTTCATATAATGGCTGTGTGATATTATCGCTGATATAATCGGATTTTACATACTGTATCTGAGGATTTAAAAAATACATGTTTTTCTCATCCTGGTTTATGATATGAGTGCAACCTCAGGAAAACCACATGCCTAAATATTATCTGACTGTCTTGTTGTATTTATTTGTTTGTTTGTTTTCATAATCAGGTTTGAGTGAAGTACAACTGTGGTTTAATTATTATTAATAGTGAATGTTTTTCAAATCTGACGTTGAATTGTTTCATATTTTACAGTTTGTTTATTTATTTTTAATAATTAGGTTCAAGGGAAGTAAAACTGTGTTTTAATTATGATTTCTAAGTGTTTAGGAAAATCTGAAGTTTTATCATTCGATATTATTTTACAGTTTATTTATTTATTTCCATAATTAGGTTCAAGGGAAGTACAAATGTGGCTGAATTAGCGACTTCTAAACATTTATATTGTAGCTTATGATATAAATGCAATCATTTAATAGTATTATGAATATTTAATTATTTATTTTTATATAATTTAACATTACATTTCATTTATTTATTTACATAATCAGGTTAAAGGGAAATACAATTGTGATTTAACTATGATTTAACTATTTGTAAGTGTTTACAGCTTTTGATTAATATTGAGTTATTCAAGATAACATGGACAGGATTAGACTAGATTTAAAAAATAACAGATTATTTTGACTGGACATTTGATTTTGAAAAGGAAAAAAAGGATCTAAATGCAAATAACAAAAAGATGTATTTAATGTATTATTACATGAAATAAAGGTGACACTGAAAATGACAGGTGTGCTTTATAAACAGGTTTATAAAAACTAAATGTAGTGGTTTAAAGTGATACAGTGACAAACAGAGATGCTACAAGCTGTCTGTCCAGTTTTTAATTGAATTTTCCTGATGCAGCCATAGATCAGCACATAGCTGGCTTTACTAATGAACTTTTAGAAGAGATGTGGTTCATAAAACTGAAATTCATGGCTTGATCACTTCTATTCAGGGCTTGGAGTCTGTGAACCTACAGTATGTAATATTGATTGATGAAGAGATCTATCGCATTGATCGTGAACATTTTCCACAATGAAAATGATTGAATTACAGCAGTTTGGCCTTTAATGGATCCTCGGCTCGTAAAAAGTAAGACATAAAGTCTGCTTCAGACCTGCTCAATTAAAAACGGGAGGGTGGTGGTCAGCCTTCTTCTCTCAGGACATGAGTTATAGTCGCCACTGCAGCTTTTCAGTGCAAAGGACTGCAAGTAGTTCAGGAAACCAGATTGGAGAAGTCAACAAGTTCTCTGAGCTCGAGCACAAACATGTTATACGTTATACGCTTAGTTAGTATCTACAGTACCTCAGTGGTATACAGTGCAAGATCATTTATATAACAGGATCAAACTGAATGAGACCATCAATTGTAGATACAGAACAACATACCAAAGATGGAGCTCTGTGATACTGTGGCTGTATGTACTGTATACATTACGTAGCAAGCTTAACTCGTCTAGTTTGGAGAAAGGCTGACCACCTGGGGTATGACTAATCCACACACACAAACAAACAGTTTGTTGGTGCGGCTGCTTCAAAGGCTGTTTTTGTGAACATCATAATCGCATAACACATTGCAGCTGTTGGCTGTTAAGGATTATGGCGAAGGTGACGTTAGCCGGGGGATTAACGTATTTTCATTTCACCAGCAATTTATGTAATAATAAGTGAAACAATTTTGTAGTGTAAACAAATCATTGTTGGGTTTTAAACAATGATTTAGGATTTCTTTATTTTCGCTTGTGACTAAATAGCAGATGCTATTTAAGGCACTTTAGAAAATGATAAATACAAAATATAAACTAACTGTCATTTTTTTTCACACTGCTCTTTTGCATACAATAAGTGAGGTGCTAAGGCACTTTAAAAAATAAACTAATAAGCATTTTCTTCACACTGCTCTTTTGCATACAATTAGTGAGGTGCTAAGGCACTTTAGAAAATAAAAAATATAAACTAATAGGTATTTTTTCCACACAATAAGTGAGGTTTACATGCAATAAGAGGCTGCCAAGTTAAAAATAATAATAATAATAATATAATAATAAAAAACTCTAGAAAATTAACAAACATTTGGGGGCCCTGTAAGATTTTTAAGAAGTTGAATTTTAAAGAATATTTTTTTTATTTTAAAGTGTCCTTGTTACAGTGTAATTATACATTTAAATACTGAGTAATATTAATTAACTACATGTACTTACTAGGTTAGGGTTAGAATTAAGGTTTGGCTTAGGGTTACTTGCATGCAATTATGCATAATTTATTGTTATTATAATAGTAAGTACATGTAAAGTGTAACAAGGACACCTTAAAATAAAGTGTTACTTTTTTTGTGGAAACCATGATACTTTTTTTCAGAATTTTTGGATGAATAGAATGTTTAAAAAATTCATTTATTTGAAATATAAATCTTTTGTCAGTTTCTACTTCTCTTTTGTCCGATTTGACAATTTAATGCATCCTTGCTGAATAAGTATTTATTTTAATTATCTTACTAAACCATTTAGAGTATATATATATACATTAAATAAATATATTATTAATCATTTGTTAAGCTCTTTATATTTTATAAAATATAAAGCATATAAAAGTAGAAAAAAGGTTATCTTGAAGGCCAACATGCAAATAGTGGACACTGCTGAAATGTTTTGAATTGCTGTTGGTTATAATATGTACGTGTCCACACAAAAGTAATAATCCTGCTGAAATTATCTAAAAAATCATTCAGATTATCCTTTTATTTTGTTTGTTCGTCGTAAAGCTTTGACATTGACTGAAGGTGACAAACATGTTGTCACTGAACGGTTTGTTTATTTTCATATTATAATTTTTTTTCAACAATGCCATTGTCCAGAACATTTCTGCTGTTTTGAGGATTAACCAAAGTAAAGGTAGCAGGTTGATGCTGGTGGATCTTTGCATTTTTCCACTGCTCACTGACCCAATTCATTAGATAAGACGGCTTGCGTTCACCCCACCTAGTGCCTCTACCATTCACTGAGGATCAGGCATTTATAATCCCTGGATTTTATATCCACCAAAACAGCTTGGTCCCATCAGCAAATTGCGATGGCATATGGTATAGGTTTATGATTCATCTGGCACTTGCATAGCAATGAGGCCCCATCATCCGTCAAAAAACACAGGGAAAATATCGTAATGTTAAATGATGCCAGTGACTGGGAGAGGTGGGCTGCCTGTGTTTGTGCTTAGAGAACTTGGAGCATCTGAGGTAGTAATGGCCTTCTCTCAGTGCATCTCTGCGGTGGGCAGGCTGGATTATGGGCAGTGTTGACTGAGCTGGACCCAACTGGAATAGTCTGCGTTCCTCAAACGTCCCTCGTAAATGACAATTGAAGCAGTGTCTGACATGTGTTGCTGATCGCTTTACAGCTGATTTGAGAGCGAATCACCTTTTGATCACTAGCACTCGATCTGTTACTATTTAGTAATGTTCTCTGCAAATGAGGAAATAAAAGGAAATTTGCCGGAAATAAACCGGAAATATTAGTACAATTCGGACATCTGCTGTAAAATTCTAAAAGCTGTTCTGGGCATCAGATGACACAAAGGCACTGAAACCAGCTGAAAAAATCACCGCCGGTCATTGTTTCTTTCCAAGTCCATTAATTGAACTTTTCTGACCAGTGGCAAGGTGACCTCTGTTAGCTGCTGAAAGCTCCGCCCTCATTTGGTGCTGCTTCGTGGGTTGGCTGAGAGATGTGTCTGTCGTGTTTGTAGCACGGTGTGTGGAGAGCAATATTTTCGCTCTCATGCTGGAGTCAAAAGTGAACCGACACTCGTATGTTGGTTTTTAGCGTTAACAGACGGAGCGATTCGCCCACCCTCTAACGCTCCCAGCACTGAGGTGAGTGTGCTGGCGTCAGTGTCAGCTCATGCCTCGTGGTTGCTTTGCTTTTTTCAACTATGCTGCATAACAACATTTATAGGAGGGAAAAATCACTAAAACAGCATGTAATAGTTGTAAGTGCTAAAAAACATTGAGTAAAATACTGTAACAGTAATCCACCACCTGCACGTTCCACATGTGGCACATAGCGATTCAACTCTTTACAGCATAAGCAGGATTAGGTTTTATTCACTTTGAAATGCTTTGCATAAACTCAAGTGTCAAGTCTAACAAGATGGTCATAAAAAAGAAACCAGCGGCCTCTCTTTGAAAGGTTAGTATTTCTGCAGTGTTTAATCAGCGTAACCACAATTCTTAGACAACTGTGAAAACTGGGATAACCTGTAAACCCAGACCAGCTTACATAGAGAACAGCTGCATTAATCTGGATTGTCCATGAAAACAATCAAAGTAGTAAGGATTCTGTTTTATGGCCATCATTAGGTGAGGAAATCCTGTCTGATTTTGTTCAGGAAGCACCTCCTGCTCTTTTAGAACAATATACACTTTAGATTTCTGTATTTGAGAACACAAACCACAACTTTTTTTTCAGAAAAAGCTACAAATATAATACAATGATAGCAATTTGAACAATTCTTAAGGGCAGAAAATAACCAAAAATGAAATTGACACTTGTCAAAAAAAAAAAAAAAAAAGGTGTATGAGGGGGGAATTAAATAATAATAAAAAAATCAACCCATTTAATTTCCAACAAGTTTTTGATAGAAGTTTGACGTTCCACGTCATCAAACTTGGAAGATGAATTAAAAATGTTATAATTCAGCATTTACACCCCATAACACTTCTATCAAACAGTGTGAACCTGTGATAATGAGCCATGCCACTCAACTCACCTTACCTTAAGTGGAAAATTTCCTTTTGAGACCTAATGTTGTGTTAAAGGCACAAGTTTTGACTTTAAAAGAAGTGGTTTTATGGTCATAACCAGGTGTGTGAAACGTCTCTTAACGCCTCATTTCAAGGGGAAATTATGAGCAGCACTGAACTCCATGAAGCTTTTTCCTCACGCACAGCTGGAGAGCAGGGTTAGGTGGGAATCCTGTAGGTTTAATGGTTGAATATATGCTTAACAAGGCCCTTGTACAGCTGGATGGATAGAGATAAATGAGTTATGTGTACAGCCTAAAATTGTAGGATAGATCTAAATAAGAACTTGTGCAGTGTAGCAAGAACCCAACATTATTTACATTCTAATTTGTTATTCTACAGTATATATGTATAAACTGACTAATGGTGACTGCATGAGTCCCCAAAACAAAAATGAACCATTTTCAGTGTATTGCATTAAAAAGGTCATTCTAAACATGCATTCATACTGTTAGCTAAAGAAGAGATGTGTATTTAAAACAGTTCAAAACATCAAGTCCAGTTCTGCTAATAGTCAGATAAGACAGATAAGCAGATGTTTTGGTTTAAAGCAGTTTATCATATGAAAATATGGCTTTTAATAACTCACTATTACTGAGTGTAAGCTGTTCAGAATCAAATACAGTGAGTAATCTGCTTAAGTGTGATGAATCATTGAAGTTCAGTGATACTGACAGGTGTTTAGAAAGGACACAGCTTCATTAAAAAAAAAGTGTCATTTATTTTATACAAATAAATGCAAAATGCAAATACAAAAGATACAAAAATATCCGAAACTCAATAATGGCTGAATAAAGGAAAATGTGAAAATTAGATTAAATGAGATTCTCCTGAAATCTGTCATGCGAGATCATGCTGAGATGTACAGGGTACTAAATGCTTTGATGTGTATGGTGTCATTACTATAGCACAAGACAAATGCAGAAAAAAACTGACACAGTATGACTGACAGTGAACACAATCTAATTGTTATGGTGGATCTGAGTGTCTCTAGCTTTCTTTACAGATCAAATGATTTCTTAGTAGCATCTCATGTGGGTGAGAAACAAATCAAGAAGTCGAATGTCAATTTTGTAAAATGAGTGTAAAATGCAGCGGTCACTGGCCAGTGCCAGTGTATAGAGAGCGCTGCCTTCTATGAGGCCAAATTCACTGCCCATTGCTTTTCACAATTTCCAGTATTTTTATTTATTATTATTATTATTATTTTAAAATGTATGTGCATTTAAAAAAATGTTTATGTGCACTACTAGGGTTTAAATAGTACTTTTTAACCAGTGCACTAGTGAAGTTTATATCTGCAGACCCACTGTTTTCAGAGAGAAATAAACATAAGTTACTATTGAAATTACATTCATTGGCCAGACTGCAGCGGGACATGAGACATATCACATGAGATATAATCACAAGGGCCACAAGTACTAACATATATAAAAAAATTGTGTCTAAACCTAAATGGGTTTTAATTAAATTAACAAATTATCACTACCAATACATTATTTCTTTGCCTTTTTATGTACAACAAATACTGCACAATTGTCATCACTGAGTTGCTTAAAAATGAAATAAATCCTTGTTTTTCTATCCAATTTCTACATCAAAACTTTGTGACCTTTTCTATTTTAGGTGCAATTAGCTTCTTTTTTTATTTATTTTTTTTACAAAAATTACTAACATTATTTTTTATAGCTGGTGTGCTTAGTTCAATATTACAAAGAATAAACCCAATTTGCAACAAAGTTTACAATCAGTTTTTCTACAAACGCATTAATGGGTCAGATAAAATACATAAAAACTCACAAGAACCACAAATGATGTGAAAACATAAATATAACAATGTAAAATGCAACATAAAAATAAAAGGTAAATAAAAAAAGCAAAAACAATAATAAAGAGAAAGCAAAGCAGATGTGCTCTGGTGATGTTGAGGTGGATTAATAGCATGTGAGGAGCTGGTAAAAATATTAAGCCATGTTACAACTAACATGTAAAAACCTAATGAAATTTTTAGTAACACTTAACTGACATTCTATGATCTGTGACATGAGAAATACACATAAAAATAAGGCTGAAAATTACACTCACCTAGCTATCCAAGAAGTGCATTAGCTTAAGTGCCACTCCGGGAACGATTTCAAATGTTTGAACTTTTCTATGTATGTATTCTGTTCTTTTTTTTGGGGGGGGGGGTTGAGCAGTAATTAATGTCCCTACAATTACGATCATAGAAACAAAGAAATCATTAAACAAGGGCTTTTTTCCCCCCAACGGTCCTGCCATCTTGCACACTTGCATGCCCACCGAATGTGAGCCACTGCGCCCCATTCTGTTCCCCCCTCAAACTTGATGGTTGTTGAACTTATTTTTAGTGTCATTTGATAAGCTTCCCTGCTTGCACTGAGACATCCCACTGACCCAGCCACTGGTCATTGTCTATACCACTTCCCGTCAAAGCCGGCACGCTTTGTCAGATTTCGACTCGAATATCCATTTTGCATCTGAAGTAGCGTATCGAAAGTGACTAGATCGTTCGAGCCTTTTTCTTCAGCTGCCGCCCCCTTCCTCCCCCACAGTGTTTCCACTGACACTGACATCATTCGCGATCGTCGTCGTGACAGCGCGTTAAATAAATCTAAAATATATATATATATTGCTCGCTTTTCTGTGAGCAAGTGGAGGGGGGAGTGCGATGTGGATAATTTCTAGAAATGAACAATACTCATCCGTCCGTCGCCCCTTTCGGTTTGATCTTCCGAGTATATCGGATGAGGGTGTCACATTAGCACAGCTGAGGAACTCCTTAATTTCTACAGAAAATCTCATGAGAGGTCAAACCTCATACAAAAGAAGAATCTCTAAAGTTGCCTTAAGATCTATCAAAGTTTGATATTCCAATGCACAACATTTGTGGAGATCGGGAGGTGGGTGGACAGCTGTATTGATGTGTTAAAACTTTAACTGAGGGGCATGTTTCCGAATTGTGATGGTCTATGCATTAGTGAGCACAGAACAGACTGCCAAATAAATGGGGAGGAAGCACCAACCACCAGGTTGGTAAATCTGTCCCTCAAAACCTTGCCGGAAAGCTTTGGTCACAGGGTGTCTTGCGGTGCAATAACGCTCTATTAATTTCTCTGCACTGTCCTCGCATTGATAGAAAGGTGTCTTCACAAACTAAAGGGCAAAGTCTTACTGCATCCGATACCTTAGGGCGTTCTGTCTACAATTTGTCATGCGTGTGCACTTCTCAGTATTAAAATGACAAGATCTCCAGTCAAAGAAGCCCCGCTAGGCATCCGACAATAGTGGGCTTGGAGAGATTTTTGTGAAGAGACACTGCCAAGAGGCAAAGTACTACTGCACTCCATGAGCCTACTGGGATTAGTTCTACTTCTCAGCCAACGGCAAAGAGCCTCATCTCATTCTGCTTCTTTTTTTTTTTTTTTTTGAAATAGCCTCCGTCTGTGTCCATAAGATTCGTTTTTTTTTTTTTTTTCACAGAAGGCACAATATGGTCAGAACATGAAAAAGCCTTTGCTGTGCATTAAAGCTAACCAGATCAGCTGCAAAATCAGACACTTTTTTGTTGATCTATTTAGTCATCCGCTTGCCGTTCACTAGCTTGCGAGATACCAGAATTATAAGTTTTGGAAAGCCAATACTTGTAAAGCGCAGAAACAAGATACTCTGAAGTGGCCAATGATAAGCTATATCATCTCGAGGAAATTACGTTCTTTCTGTTGTTCCATCTGATATACTTGGAAGTCAAAGTATATCAGAGACGGGATGCTGTCGTCTATTGATGCTGCACCCGATTGAAATTCATACAGCGTCCCTAGAAGAAAAAGAAAAGGACAAAGGAAGATTTGATTAATTAACTGACTGATTGATTCATCCATTTTTAGTAATTCATGTTTTCGTATTATAACTATTATTACATTCATTAAATTATTGGAAACAATAACAACAACAATAATAATAATAATCATAATAATAACAACAATACATACATTTTTGTGCCTTATA
>NW_015505441.1:840943-844009 GCF_001515645.1 Sinocyclocheilus grahami | reverse complement strand
AAAACATACATTTTTGTGTCATATATATATATATATATATATATATATATATATATATATATAATACAATTACAGTATTTCTGATTTTTTTTATTACCCTTATGAATAATACTATGTACAGACATCAATCATCATGGCTTTTTTTCAAAATGGACCTCGCGTCACTTGTCCACAAATATTTAATTTCCTTTAAAATATTATAATACATACAACACAAAAATAAAATTATTATAAAATTTAAATGTATGT
Organism: Sinocyclocheilus grahami; assembly: GCF_001515645.1. Taxonomy (NCBI): domain Eukaryota; kingdom Metazoa; phylum Chordata; class Actinopteri; order Cypriniformes; family Cyprinidae; genus Sinocyclocheilus; species Sinocyclocheilus grahami. The sequence continues at coordinate 843,760 of NW_015505441.1, read as the reverse complement.
ATATATTATATTGATATATATACATAATAAAACATCATATCATGGGGTAAATGTCCTTGGGAAATAAAAATATACAAAATAAAATTACTGATCAAATTTCCCTCACAAATAACAAGTGTATTATTATTATTATTATTATCATCATTACTTTTCAAAAACATACATTTTGAGTATTTCTGTTGGAAAATAATTTTAAAATAATCCTGAAAAATGTGGTGGTTGCTTGTGCTTTATTTTGGCACAGAGTGTCAGTGTATCTCCCATTGCTCTATAGTGTGTGTCTCATCAGCTGGAGAAACTGGATACACTGGCACCAAGAGGGAGCTCTCGCCTAGCGTATAACCACCATACACATTCGCGCATGCATTCTCATGCGCACACACACACACACACACACACAATTATGTGCAGGATTTATAAATATTCTACCGAACCTAAGCATTTTTAACACTGATTGCTAATATATATTTCCCAACATGTATGACTGATAACTAGTGTGTAACAACCAACAATGAAAAACTAACATCACAGTAGCCTGCCCTAGTTTCAAGTCACAACTGGCATTAGATATTGGAAGAATCCCAGCGTCTTCATAGACTATCCATGAATACGGGGCTTTACGTTGTCCCTGCATTGTAAGCCAAGTGCGGCGCACCCTCTGCGATAGATCTCACTCCGTCAACAAATAAGGCACATCAGATGCTGTTTTGGCCACCGCTGATTGTGTGGCTAAGTTTCCTGGATTTTGGAGGCTTTGAAGCAGGAACTCTGAAAAGCTGTCCGCCTTCATTACAAAGGCTGCGCGAGGCTCTGCTGTAGGAGTCGACCAGGTGCCGAGCAATACGGTCATACCCAAACCCACGGTCAGACACATTTTAACTCTATCGCTCCCGGGCAAGAGCACTTGGCATTGGACACTCTACGCAATGTCACACTGAGACAGACAGAGCCCACCTGTGCCACGAGAATAGAAGGACCATGGGCTAGATGTCAAGGTGATGACATTGGATAGGGTGTTGCGGGTAAAAGTTAGGGATGCACCGATATGAAAATTTTGGCCGATACCGATTACCGATTATTCTTTATTTTTGAAAGCCGATAACCGATATGTTGGCCGATAAATCTATATCCAAATTGTTATATACTTTTTGAGAGCCTGATTACAAAAAAGGTCTCATCATTAAAAGCCACATCCCAAACACTTACACATAAGCAGCCTAGTTTGAACGGTGTACGTTTTAAAAATATTTTTACTCTCCCATTACCAAATTTAGTCATAAAGAAGTCTTACAAATAAATAAAATAATGCATAAATAATGCAAACACTGGACATCATTACACGTGTAAAGAATCAAAATGAATGCGCCACAGATCAATAAAACAGAATAGCCTCTGCACGGACAATAATTAAATGATTTTAATTACTAAACCATATTGTTGATGAAAATAATAAGAGAAAAATACAAGTGGCTGTTGTTATTAATAATATATCAATGATTTTGAAAAAGTAACAAATGAATACCACTGTTTTAAATAGCAGCCATTGAGCTGCAGCTCAAGCTGAAGCTGAAGAGCTGAATGAACACGGTAAACTGAAGCGTTTTGCTGGCAGCTTATTTAACTCAAGGAAATGCATCCTGAGATCAATATTAATACAACATAAACATAATAATACAACTTATATATGTACAAAATGACACAGTTATTGCGTGCTATAGTCAGAATGTGTGATCCTGTTGTGGATGCGCTCTTCCCATAACAACGCGCTGAAACACGGCAACTAAACCCAAAGAATTCACAACGTTTTATTATAATAATGTTCTCATTAGAATGTTATATACACAACATTCCCAATCATAGTTATTAATGTTGTGCACTGCTGTTTGAGCTGCGTGCGCTGAGCTAAAGATGATCACCGGTAAACTGAAGCGCTCTTTTAACTTAACCAAACGCATTCTATATGAGATAAATCAGATATACATCAAATAAACACAATATTACAACGTACAATTGCACAAAAGGCTGCAAACGAACAGCGCGCATCTGAAGTGTCTCGGAAGGAAATAATGCATTATTTATCGGCTTTAAGATATCGGCCAAATTTTCTTATCAGGCCGATACCGATAACAGAAAAAAATGAGCATTTATCGGCCGATACCGATATGGCGGCCGATATATCGTGCATCCCTAATAAAAAGTATTGCTGAATCATTTTTTAACCAATTATTTGAACCATTTCATCTCTTCATACTTGAGCGGTTTGCTGTTATTTGGCAGCTGTTCACATGAGTGCAAATGCTTAAGTCCTGTGATGAATTATGAGCTCTCTCAGGCATACTGATGCATCTCTAAGTGCTTTTGAAGTTACAGGTGTCTTTAATTGCTCTTGAGATGACAGATTCTAATGTAGTACTTCATGTTAAAGAGCCAGGCTCCCCCAGTGAATACTATTTATTCTCAACGGTTTGTTCTGTTGCTTAGATATTTCTGTTGCAATGACATCTGTGGGTGCTGTTGATTAAACCCCTGAGTTTCTTTTCCATCTCCCATGCTATCCTGATTGCAGTAACTCTTCTAGTTGTGCAGTGCAGATGCCAATCTAGAAAGATTTTCGCTTCAATCTATCTGCAAAACACACGTTGTGCACACTTGCCCTTTCCAAAATATAGTGTTCTGGTAAACTTTGCCACAAATGATCATTTTTTACGGTGTTTTTCCTAAGGCATGGTTTGTTTGTGGTCTCTTTTCTTAAAGAAAATATCTTTCAGGATATTTTAAAAAGGAGAGAGGTTATTTTCATGTACGCTTGGCCTTTAA
>NW_015505441.1:726376-840716 GCF_001515645.1 Sinocyclocheilus grahami | reverse complement strand
CGATACCGATTATTCTTTATTTTTGAAAGCCGATAACCGATATGTTGGCCGATAAATCTATATCCAAATTTTTATATACTTTTTGAGAGCCTGATTACAAAAAAGGTCTCATCATTAAAAGCCACATCCCAAACACTTCAACATAAGCAGCCTAGTTTGAACGGTGTACGTTTTAAAAATATTTTTACTCTCCCATTACCAAATTTAGTCATAAAAAAGTCTTACAAATAAATAAAATAATGCATAAATAATGCAAGCAAGTCATTGGACATCATTACACGTGTAAAGAATCAAAATGAATGCGCCACAGATCAATAAAACAGAATATCCTCTGCACGGACAATAATTAAATTATTTTAATTACTAAACCATATTGTTGATGAAAATAATAAGAGAAAAATACAAGTGGTTGTTGTTATTAATAATGTATCGATGATTTTGAAAAAGTAACAAATTAATACCACTGTTTTAAATAGCAGCCGTTGAGCTGCGCGTGCTGAAGCTGAAGAGCTGAATGAACATGGTAAACTGAAGCGTTTTGCTGGCAGCTTATTTAACTCAAGGAAATGCATCCTGAGATTAATATTAATACAACATAAACATAATATTACAACTTATATATGTACAAAATGATGCAGTTATTGCGTGCTTTAGTCAGAATGTGTGATCCTGTTGTGGATGCGCTCTTCCCATATCAACGCGCTGAAACACAGCAACTAAACCCAAAGAATGCACAACGTTTTATTATAATAATGTTCTCATTAGAATGTTATATACACAACATTCCCAATCACAGTTATTAATGTTGTGCACTGCTGTTTGAGCTGCGTGCGCTGAGCTAAAGACGATCACCGGTAAACTGAAGCGCTCTTTTAACTTAACCAAACGCATTCTATATGAGATAAATCAGATATACATCAAATAAACACAATATTACAACGTACAATTGCACAAAAGGCTGCAAACGAACAGCGCGCATCTGAAGTGTCTCTGAAGGAAATAATGCATTATTTATCGGCTTTAAGATATCGGCCAAATTTTCTTATCAGGCCGATACCGATAACAGAAAAAATGAGCATTTATCGGCCGATACCGATATGGTGGCCGATATATCGTGCATCCCTAGTAAAAGTAGAGAGAGTATGCTCAAGAGACATTTTTACATGTTCTTCTCACTTGAGACTTGCGAAATGCAGTTGTCAGGAGGAGATGGATTTAAAATGTTCCATTTCCTTTGTGTCTGAATTCTTTTAGATTGTATAAATAAAATTCTATTTCAATCAAATCACTGTGAATTTTGGCTCATGTTTATAAAATGAGCCTGACTGCAAGTTCTTTGCACTAAATCGGTCAATATGCAGAACAAATAACAGTTCAATTAGGATCCCACGAAGGCACAAATATCAAACGACATCAGTTGAAAGTTGCTGAATACATAAAAGCAGGAATAATTACACCACACAGTTTATTAAAAACTGGAAAGAGACTTGATTGGCCTGATCAGAGATTTCTCATGGTTTCATGCCATCTTTAAGAGATCACACAAGGCTCAGTTCATCAAGAGCTTCACCTCTGTGACCCCACACATATGCTACACCTATACAGATCAGTCAAACAGAGACGGCCTGTTGGGGGGCCATCATTACCCCTCCATCTCTGCTCTTTGGAGCGCTCTCCGAGCCGCACCATTCTGACGGTCACCAGACTTCACAGAAAGATGTCTGCTGCTCTGATTAGCCGTGTGCTTGGGCACCTGTCCAAAGGAGGAGTCTGCATGTGTTTTTGCATCTCATCTTCTGCTAGCCACTCTCTGGAACAGCTTGATTCCCCCAACCCTAGAACTCCCAGAGGAGCCGTCTTGCACTTTCTGTTCTTTAAAGGAGTGAGATCCAGGAATTGAGAGAGGTGGAACTTGGAAAGTAGCCCATGTCCTTCTCAGGACCATTTCATCCCATGCAATGAAGAGCATTTTATTCCCCCCAAAGGATGTATGACAGTATGTACAGTATTATTTGGTCTTTACATTATTTGTCCATTTAGCTGATTTCCTTAAAAAGTACAGTATTATAATACATAAACATATAAAAAAACTGTATGTATATATAATTATATTAAATATTATACTTTTTTAACACTATTGTTAAAAAGACCGTAAGATCTTTAAGATTTTTAAAAATAAATTATTACTTTTATTGGCCAAGGATGCATTAAATTGATCAAAATTGACACTAAAACATTTATAATGTTAAAAAGATTTCAAATAAATGATGTGCTTTTGAACTTGCTATTCATAAAAGAATCCTGAAAAAATTTACATAATTTCCACAAAAATATTAAGCAGCATAACTGTTTTCATTTTTTTAAAGAAATGTTTCTTGAGCAGCAAATCAGAATATTAGAATGATTTCTGAAGGATCATGTGACACTGAAGACTGAAGTGTCACACACTGACTTACTTTAGTACGTCATTTATTTACTTAAGTACTTTTAATTAAGTAAAATTCAGCTTTTCCATCGCAGGAATTATTTACATTTTAAAATATATAAAAACAGCACAAGACTATTTCACAATATTATGGTTTTACTATTTTGATCAAATAAATGCAGCCTTTGTGAGCATAAGGGACCCCTTTAAGAAATATTAAAAACATTTATTATGGATAAGAAATGTTTCTTGAGCAGCAAATCAGAATATTAGAATGATTTCTGAAGGATCATGTGACACTGAAGACTGAAGTGTCACACACTGACTTACTTTAGTACGTCATTTATTTACTTAAGTACTTTTAATTAAGTAAAATTCAGCTTTTCCATCGCAGGAATTATTTACATTTTAAAATATATAAAAACAGCACAAGACTATTTCACAATATTATGGTTTTACTATTTTGATCAAATAAATGCAGCCTTTGTGAGCATAAGGGACCCCTTTAAGAAATATTAAAAACATTTATTATGGATTTTGACTGGTAGTGTGTGTGTGTGCGTGCGCAAATTTTAAATGTTATATCAATACATTTGAATTTAATTGTTTATATAACAATTTTTTACTTTTAATTGTATAAACAATTGATGTATACATTATAAGAGCATGCATTATTTGCAAAAATGCCAAATATATAAGTTTTACATGCAATATACTGTATAAAAGTATTTTTCTTTCATTGAAACCTTTCGGTCTTATTTATAAAAACTACTGTGACATTACAAAGAAAAAGGCCTGCCTCCAAAACCCTTTCCACATATTGAACATTTTAGAAGATCAAAATGGAACAGGAAGTGCAGCTGCAAACAGACCTAGGGAAAATGCCAGAATGTGAGCAATCCTGCACTCTAGAGCTGGCCCCCACTATCTCCACACCCATGGTCCACATACGGCCCACATAGCACCGCCATCTGGTCTGGTGGAGATTCAGAACCAAGCCAAGAGAGCCTAAAATCTAACGCCTGCTGACAACTTGGATACATTTTCCAGTCATTAAAAAGTGATATAGGCACTGGAACAGTGAATACATTAAAGCCTCAAGAAAAGGACAGTTTGAGCCACCAGAAACAATGAAGAAGCTCTAGATTTTACAGTTGAGAAACTGTAGCCGTCACGGATGAATCAAAACGGATCCTTTGACAAGCAGTACAATTTGAAAAAAGCATGTCAGCATGAGTCTTACAGGCTCTGGAGGACCTAATAATGCTCTACCCGCAGCTTGCTTTGAAAGTGAGAGCTGACAGCGTGGTGGTGATCCCTGTAATTTAAGTCCACAGTCACAATGAGCCACAATGTCTTTTGGAGGCACACAGGCGCTGTAAATTACAAGGGTATAAAATACCCCCTCCTGCTGACACAATATTTACAGCAAGTCCTGCTGGCTCAAATCAAGTCTTCTGGGTAAATAAAGTGGCATACGATCAGCAATCAAGAGCTGATGACTACCGGATTGACCCACGAGAACAGGAGAATGATGGTTTTTAATCTTGAGACACCGGTAATAAATCAAACGCTGGCATTAGGTGTCATGATGTTTATGCCCACATTTTAGGTATAACATTAGAGGCAAAGTTGAGAGTAAACAAAAACAGACTCTGCAAACCATTAACCTCTACTTGCTTATGCATCTGCCACAGATCTGTCTTTACAAGTTCATAAATATAAAACACATGACTGAATCTAGTTATGTAGGTTTTCTAACAAAGCAGATTAGTTCTAAACAATAACATTTATTTAAAGACAAATGTTATTAGTTTGTTGCCTTTGTTGCCAGTCCCAAAATGAAAGAAAATAAAATATTTGCAAAAATTATATAAAAAAAACTAATAAAAAATAGAAAGAAACCAACAGAAAGGCTAGAACAGTGGTTTTCGAATGGTGTAAATTGTTTTTATTTTTCCATTTATAATAGCTGATCTATTCACAATTAAACCTAAAAATTAACCCATCAACCCTTACAAATCCTTAGAAATTAACCTCATTAATCTATTCAGAATTAAGCCCTATAAGTTTTGTGGACCTAATCAGTTGACCCATAGACCACCACATTATGTCAGCAGTGTAAAAATAGGTAAGGACTTATGACTGGACAATCACTATATTATTAAAAGTTATAGTCCAACTAAAACAACTGAAATTCGTGCATCATGTCATTCACAAAAGAAGGTATTTTGAGGAATGTCTCAGTTTCTCTCTCTCTCTCTCTTTACAATACAAATCAATGGTCACCAAAACAGTTTGGTTACCAGAATTCTTCAAATTTTCATCTTTTATGTTTCACAGAAGAAAGAAAATCATACAGGTTTGGACTGACATGAGGCTGAGCAAATTATGACAGTTTTTATTTTGGAGTGAACAATCCCTTTAACTATCATGTACAAGACAAATAGAATCTAAATATTCACAGTAATATCTTAATCACAGATGCAGTCAAAATTAAGATACAGTAGCAGGTGGATTGTATCTTATGGGAAATTTAATGATTCAGATTTCACTTAATGCTCATTAAATTCTGTCATTTACATATTTAATTTGAAACCTGTGGAAGAAAAACTATATTTTGAAAGAAGTTTTTGAAACAACATTATGGTAAACAAAAGATGACAGAAGTTTGATTTTCTAATCAAAAACTACATAGAACAATCATATTTTACATATTTGAATGGTCCTTTAAGTATAATTTCTATTACTACAAAACTATTTTTCAAATGTTTTTCTTTTACTAACCGATTCTGTGCTCTCGATTCCCAAACCTACTTGAATCCAGTGTCAATTCGGTACCAAATTAGACTTATTGCAATTTTGCTGATCATCTGATATCTGGAGATGACCTGCTCTGGGGAACCAACGTGTTGGAAGAGATCAAGTTTACAAAGCTCGGCTTAGCAGCATGGTCACCAGAAAAGTATTTTCCTGTGAACGTAGCTTAAGCAAAGCTGCACTACATCTGCAGATGTTTTCTGCTCCCCATCCTGTCTTTCTTTCCCCGGGTTTGTCAGAAAAAGTGCACATCATTGCCAGCTAACAGCTCTGGGCACCATCCCCTGGTTGTTTGAGAGAAAATGCCAGTCATTTTGGCGGAGTGCAGGCGCTCACAGACGGCACAGGCGGGCACAGATGGCACTAATGGACAAGCAGAATCCAACAGAGGGAGCAGGAACGAGCCACCGAGGAGAGCTATTCCAAATAGCAGCAGTGAAAGCCAGGCCCTGCTCAGCTTTAGCAAGGTTACCACTGCAGCATTTCATCATAAAGAATTTAAAGTGATAAAATAATCATAAGGGGGGAGAAATCTGTTTGGCCAGATGCCAGCGGATCAGATGGGAGGAAATTGTTCTAAGTTAAATACATGTTTCAGTGTAGCAAAACTTGAGACAGCAGGTATCCGCTCCAGCTTGCCATCTGAAGAGCAGGGACTGTTGTTTGTGAATGTTGTAAATCTATAAATAAATGTTTCATGCTCCATGCTTAAAATGATGCTCATTTTAGTGATTGAGACACTGGTCATAATAATTTTCATGAGCTGTCGACTTTAAAAAAAAAAAAAATGCCAGTGAAAAGTCTGCTAAATATGATAGTTTATATAATGTAAAGCGCCCATTCATGCTTTTTTTCTCAGTAATAGTACAGCTACTGGAATAAAGATGCTTACTGCAAATAATTTTTTTTTTTTTAATAAAATAAAAAATATTTTATATATTAAAAAGTAAAATGCTTTCCTCTCTGTGAAAGCTGTCTTTTCTCAAATAGTTTTTGTGTTTGAAGTGAGCGCAGCAAAGCATACAAATATTTTAAACTATATTTTACATAAGAGAAAGGTGCAAATTATGAGAGCCGTAACGTGTTAGTAGTTCCTGTGTTTAATTACAGAAACCCCTCAAGCCACAGAAAACTCCACTTCCTCACTCCTCTGCTTGTATGTGACTATTTCCCTTCTTCCCCTCCTCAGAGAAATCTCACGACACTGCAAATGAGCATCCAAACAAAGCTGTTGGGCTCATCTGTACTTTTTCATTTCTGGCCTGTCTCTGCAGCTTCAACTGGCCTGCAGTCAGGCCCCTAGACATGATAAACATTCAGCTGCACAAAAACCATAAGCTTGCACACAGGCTCGCAGTCCAAGAGAAAACACTAACTACAATCTAAAAACTAGGGCTGTCAAAATCAGCATGTTAACACTTGCGATTATATATGCTTAATGTTATTGATTTTTGCAAATCTGTTAATACAAATATTCAATCTGATACTATAATTATTGCATTTTGTTAACCACAAACCCTCTCTTAGAAAGAGCCCCGATTTATAACTACAGTACATACATATTTTATGTCTATATGTAGAGCACTTTTTGTCGTTATCATAAAAACTACCAAAACTACTGCAGAATTCAGTCTTTAGACAGCAGAATCAGACCGTAATATTATCAAATTTGGCAAATACGAATGTAAAAATAATTGTATTATTTCTAAACATATTTAATATCTTTAGTTCGCTTAAAAAAACAATTGAGTTGTTGTGAAATTTACTTAATGTGTTAATGCATTAACTTTAAAAACTATATACAATTAATTATTGTAATGGACTAACAGTCCTACCAAAAACTCAAAAAGAGAAGCTTCTGAGAAGAGGAATGCGCATAAGGCAGAAAAGGTATCCGAGTGTATGTTTGTGTGAGGCTCCCTTTCCCCTTGGACTCCTCTGTCTCCCCTTTCGCTTCCACCAGCGTGGCGGCAGGCGGGGTCACATGCAATCTGGGACAGAGAGAGAAGGGAGGCATGCGACAGGAGTGGCGGTAATTGGAGGGAGCTGTCAGGATGGAGCAACGTTGCATCCGTGTGAGATTCCTGCCATTTGGATTCGACCACACACATGTGCCAGGGCGCCTACCATCCCATGGGGTGGCATGCATTAAAACTACTGATGAGGCTAATGTGTGTGGAATCGCTTCTGGCACCCAGCCCACAAAGAGGTCAATGGGTGACCTGTTAGAGAAACTGCAATGTAAAGGAAAGTATACAGCTATTTAAAATACTACTCAAGGTTTCATGGACTGTGACAATCGGCTAGCTCATTTTATTTTTTGTAAAACCCTTGTAAATGATTAAAAAGACCAAGGACTAGTTATACGTTAATAATCACGTCTTTAAATATTATAAAAGTAAATAATTCTTTTTTTAAAGTGCATCAAATTTAATTTATATAATCTTCAGGGAATTTCTGCACCCAGGGTGTTAAGATATGAAATTGAACAAATTAGAATAAACTCAAATTTCCATATTGAAAAAAAGGATGTTTGTATATACTTAATCATTTACTCAAAGTTTCCAAACAGTTGAGTCTGCACATATTCCATTTTATTTTGATTTATAACCTTATGATGTCTTTACGAGCAAGTTCCCCTCATTATTTAATGCAAAAAATTCAGCTTTAAATTACAGTAGAGAAAAGGTTTATTTATGTGGTGCTATAAAGCACAGGAGTGTAAATACGCACTGGCTGCACACCCTGCTATATTCAGTAGTAACCCTGGTGATAAACCATCTTGTTATGTCTACTGGGGAAAATATGCTTATCAAGCCGCATGGTAATGCAAGCAGTAAATAACTTGATCATTGCACCGCAACAGTGGAAATCTAACAGCATGAAGCAGCTTCAGGCCACACTACATTACTAAGGAGAGCTGTATGTGTGTGTGTGTGTGTTTTTTTTCTTTTCCTAGACCACAACTGTGAGAACTGGGTTAATGTGACCTGAGTTGGTCAGACAACATACTGGTCAGGAGGAGAACACACAGGCACACACACACACACATTAAAGCATAAAACTAGTACTTTAATAGAACACCATTCTTCAGATATACACACCGAAAATGTTCACAACATTTTCAAGATTCCACGGTGCAAGCACTTATTCAAAGACAAGACAACTGCATACAGGTGTAACAATGCTTCAGGCCAATAATCACTACAAATACCTAGAAATAATCCCATTGAGTCGGTCAGAGCCTCTTGATCACTATTGTTCCATACGAGACAACCCATGACCTTTCCTCTAGCGTCTGATGCAACCTCCCATGGAGACCAGACACCAGTCACCATGTCACACCTTACACATCTACTTCTCTGCAGACCTTTTGTTCATCTCCTCATCAACTTCCATTAACTCCCAGCTGCATTTCTATTGCAGGAAATCTTAAACAGATTCATTAACTTCACTACAGTTTATTGCTGACTAAACATATCTTTTCAAATATATACCTGGACTAAACTGTCAAGAAAACAATAATTGCAAGATCTCTGATTACACTCACTGACCCAAGAAATAACGAAGAAAGAAAAAAGAAAAAAAAAAAGGTTTAAATCATCCCCTAATTCTATTTTGTCACATTTGATCATGCCTTCAGCTCATTAAATTGAAATCATTAAATCAGCTCATTGAATTAAAAACAGTAAAGACATTTGTTACAAAAAATTTCTGCTTCAAATACATATTCTATTGAACTTTCAATAAATCGAAGAATACAAAAAAAGTTTTCACAAATATATTAAGCCATCAATCAGCCATTTGATAATAATGTTTCTTGTTCACCAAATCAGCATATTAGGAGGATTTATGAAGGATCATGTGAAGCCTGGAGTAATGGCTTCTGAAAATTAATTTTTGCCATCACAAGAATAAATTACATTTTAAAATATATTAAAATAGAAAAGTTATTTAAAATTCTAACAATTTCACAGTATTTTTGATTACATAATGCAGCCTTGGTGAACATAAAAGACTTCATTTAAAAAATTTTTTTTTTTTTTAAATCATACCAACCATACTTTTGAAAAGTAGTGTATATGCACTTTCGGTGCAGACATTGAGATCAAATTTAAAATAAACATCATCTACTCAAACCAGTATACAATAGTATATCACTTCATAAACAACTGCAAGATTGTTGTCAATACAGCAAAATGGATCAGGCGTCATAACATCTTATCAAATCAAAACCAACAAGTGAGATGCAGGAAAAATGGTCCTGTGCACCGAGAGAACGGCTCTGTCTCCACTGTATCAGGAGGAGGAGTGTCTGTATTCAGCTATGCAGATGTCATGATAATGAGCTGCCTGCTCAGGCTGGATGGTATTGTGACTGCACGTCTCTATCTGTGTGTGAGAGCATGTTTTTCTCCCACTAAAACCAAACACTTGTGCACTGTCTTGGGCAGTGGCGTCGTCCTGTTTCCCAGTCATTCTCTTTAAATGAGGTTTGCAAATACTATTGAATCAGCTAAGAGCAAACGACAAGGGGGTGGGGTGAGCGAGTGCGCTCTTAGCTTTGATGGTCCAACCAATGACAGCGTTTGAGGCCGTGTATGTGTGTTAGCAGAGGACAGGCCCTGTGGATGAGAGTGGGTATATTTGGAGGGGGGTGGGACTGGCTATTAAATGGAGGATGACAGGGAGTAATTATTCTAATGCGCTACTTTGCAGTGCGGCTGGGTTAAGGTGTCAGCTGCGAGTCATTAGGCCTGACATGCGCTGGATAGCGACGAGACAGCTGTCTCCCTCCCAGGTGGGCTGACCCACACCGCTGCCACCACGCTAACCGGCCACCGTCAGGGTACCTCTAGAACCAGTTAGCCCAGCCCTGGTAGTAGCTACGCTGTACCCTGTCTAATGAACACAGCCTCTTTAATTTTACTGCCCAAACACTCGTTAACTTTGTCTCCTCAGAGGAAAAGAAAATGAAAGAAAAAAATCTGTATTTTAATTTCCTAGCAGGTAAAAAAGACAAATATTTAAATAAAAATACATTTAATTAATTCCTTTTTGTTTTTTGCCAAACGGACCTAGAATAAGTCATACCATATTCCAGAGCACAAGTAGCAGAACAAACTGGCTTGAGTTTACATTGAAAACCTCCAAAATGTAAGTCAAATAAAACAAAGAAGGGAATTCACTAAGAATGATAACGGTGTTCATTTGCACACGCTGTCTGTGTGGCTGTTTTAGTGAATTATGCAAATCAGAAAGCGGTGCAAATACACAAAAAAAGCAATTTGCAGAGCGCAATTCCCCAGTTTGTGGACCAGTGCAAGGTTAAGGATCTTGACTTCACTGCATATCTGGAAATAAGTCTGGTTATAATGCTCATTTCTGTCATTTGATAAATCACTGAAAACATGATCGCTAGAAATTGTACAAAAGCATCTCATTTTCTTTTTTGCCACCTACTTTCTGCAGTCAATAACAGTGAAATGTTAATTGCCTCAGACAAATAGAGCTGAGTTTTATAAATAAGGCACACACTTTAATAAGCCTAATTGATATAGATTATGGTTATTATGACTTGTGGTTATGATAAATACAATGCCAATGCTATTTCAGTGCATTTAGCACCAGTTAAATATAACATAACGTTAATATAATATAATATAATGTCCTGTGTTGAAAAAAATAATATTTATTTCTGTAAATCAGGACATAAAGGCTGCTTGCATAATAATACAATTTTTTTAGCAACATGCTTTTTAGATGAAGCATTTCATCTGACTTCCACACAGGACGATAAACTTTCCAAAAGTATTTCATGTCAACTACCTACATATCTTACAGTGAGAAAAATATACATAAATATGATTTATTTGCATATGTTCCGATTCTGGAGAATCATTGCCCCCGAGCCAAGCCTCAGACGACAGAGATTGAATTAGTGCTAATATATGCAACCATTTACAAAGAGCAGAACTTTCCATATCCTTATGTTACAGAGGATCATATCAACCCATACCCTATGGCCTTGCTTATGAAAAGTCATGAGTCTGTGCATATGTACCTGATAGCAAAGTTCACATAAAAAGACCTATGAAGACACAACAGTGTTAACCTAATCAAAATGAGACCGCAAGACAGAGACAAAAAAGGTTCACATAAAAATGTTAATGCTTAAGCTCTTCCCCATTCTTTAAATTTGAAGTTATCACTGTAAAGTCAAGGATCTAGAATATAGCATATTTTTTGCACGATTTGTAACAGTTTCAAACCATTTTGTCAGGAAAATCCACAATTCTGGAATTCCCATTTGGGTTTAAATTTTCAGATTCTATAATGCAGTGTTTCTCAACTGGTGTGTCATGACTCAAATAGGTCATGTTGTGGATGGCAGGGAACAACAATGCTAAATGCAAATAATGAAATGCATATAATCATAACCATATCGCTGTGCAAAGCCAGAACATAAAAAAGCTTATCAGGTAGAAGAAAATAGCCTCCATGTTTTGTTGTTGATGTCAAAGACTGTGTGTCCAACCAAACTCTACAAAAATCCCAACAAACACAGATGACATGAAATGCAAATGCTTGATTTTACTTTTGTAAATTAAACCATTTTGGTTCTGCGTTGGGTCACCGCTTTATGTCCAATGCAAAAAAAAAAAAAAGTTCAACAAACACACACACGATGAAACCTGATACAATAAAAAAAAGTCAGATTTCCTGTATACGAGTCAGGAGTGTTACACAATGTATTAATAATCATGGGAAATTCCCTCAGTCCTTAAATGCCCCAAAGTGTCAGTATGATGTGATGATGTTATTACTCACATGCAGGCTGAAGTGAACACATCCATGACACCAAACAAATTGTGCCCCATGATTCCACTGGGCCCAAAACCAGAAACAAACAAGGCCTCCTGCTTCTAATCAAGACAACCAGTAGAGGTCAAACACACACGCACGAGTCCTTGCCTTTCATTTGATCTTCAGATCATCACGTCATTATTTCTCGATTCCATCACTATCCACAGTTTAAGTCTTAATTAGTGCTACGGTCTCTACAAAAAAAAGTTAATAATAATAAAAGACAGCTGGTAAATTACTACTTTGTACAGATTCTTTAATATATTTTGGAAATGCAATCAGATAAAATGCATGCAAAATGCATGGAAATAAAGTGAGCATGGTACATTGTAAAGGATTGGTGTTGGACAGATAGACTGAACGGATGGGTAAAACTCAAAACTTCTTGGGGTAGGAAATTTATGCGGCTGCCACTTCAGAAGGGTTTGGGCCATCTGATGGGTTAAAACTATTAAGACCACAAGAGCAGTTCTGCATCTGTGCACACAAAAATCGGGATTCAGAACTACTTAAATGCATTTGTTTTGAGACCCACAGATACATATCCAGATGATTGTGATCAAAACAAAGGAAAGTAAACAATGCCATTTCCCACAGATCTGATCTCTTCATGTTGAAATCTCTGTGCTGATGACAAACCCAGAGTCCTTTGTTTCTACTTGATTTGATATATGATATGATATATGGGACAGAGTGGCCTATAACTCATTAAGGTTGGCATCATCATTAAACTTCCTATGTTAGATTATAAACTGTTATGATGATCTATTATGATGATGAATGTTATATGGATTGTGATTCACATCTCTTTAATTTTTATAAAAAAGTGAGCTTGCCGAGCAGAAGTTTTGAAGTGACATTAGGGAACAGAAGCAGGACTTTTTGATTTAGTTTTTTGAGGGCACTAGCTTTCCTCCTCTGAGAGAATGTTTGACTGATGTTTGACTGACTGAACAAATACATAAATGCATAAACCAATTTTTTCAACAGCTGCACGATAATTGTCACATCTGTGTCCTTTCTTCCAATCAATTATGAACCACAAGTTGTAATTTATTTATGGCCAATTCAGGCTCTAGTGATGAAATGTTAAAGACACTCCAAACGCAAAGTGATAGGGATGCCAAACTTGCCATCTTAAAAAAAATACATCTGCTCAAAATTACATGCTGCATTGCATCAGACCTGTAAGAAAGTGGCTTTCTGCCCAAATCGTGGGACCACGAGTCTTATCTATAATATAATGTGATATGAGATCTAGAGGGAGATCCTAGGGTGTAGTTTCACTGTGTCTAGCCAAACACGGAGTTTCAGTAGTGACAAAAATCAAGTCCTGCTTTTTAACACTATAAAAAAGTAATGCATTATATGAGCAGTTAATTAGTGTCTAATAAAGATTAGAACTGCATTTAATATTGCTTGGGCCATTGGTTAAAAATAAAGAGGCCTCCCAAATTTGCATATTAAAACTAATTAGCATAATCAAGCCGCTGAAATCCTGTGCATGGCATTCAGAGAGCTGAAAAAGAACAGCTACAAAATGAAAAAAGAACCACTGTGTATTATAAGCTATAGTAGTATCTCCCTTTCAGATTATTTTTCTAACGGCACAAAAATCGGGATCACTACTATTGGTATACCTTCCAAAATCAAAAGATTTATTTTCATTTAATTTCTTAAATTAAATTAAAAACAAAATGTATTAATTTAAATTGAACTATTTTACAAGTGTCTCCCTTTCATTTTAATTGCTAGATTTATTGAATTATTTAAAAAAATGTATTAAATGTAAATTCTCAATTCTTCTTTTTTTACTCTATTTTAATATGACCATTGCTGCCAAACTTACATATTTAAATATCTTAAAAACAAACCACTAAAACAAATCTACGCAAATTGCCTTTTAAACAGTCGTGCACTGTTCATCACTTTAAATATTCAAATTGATCAGACGAGGGAAGGAGTGAATTACAATACATTACCGATTCCCTGTATGATTTCCATAGGTCTGTCACACACAAGGAGAAAAATCAATGCGACAAAGCAGCCCAGGGAATGTCTGACACTAACAGTAATGCTGTTTAATTAAAGCCAAGATTCCAGCTCTCATTGCAACGGGGCTTTGATTTTAATAGACGATGAAGAAATGGCCCGCACGTTGACGCGAGCACATTTGTAGCCAGTCTGGCCAAGGGAAAGAGAATGTACATGCACACACACACACACGCACGCACGCACACACACACACGCACACACAAACGCGGCAGGACATCAACTCAGATTGAATCAGGGGGTTAAGGGGAAGTACACAGAAGCTTGCGCCGGTGTTAAACAGTCTGCTAAAGGGGGCAGGTACCAGCCCACCCAGCCAATCAGCAGAATTTGCTCCGATACAGGAGGAAAAGGATTTCTGAGCACATGCCTCTGTCACATTCATCACTAACATAAAAACCTCTGTAGGCTAAAACACTTGACCTCAATATGGGGAAAAAAATGGATTGCATTTTGTTATACTCGGATCAAGCCTTCAATCCAGAAAGAAAGTTTTAAGTCAAATAAAGCCATGCTGAAAGCTTATAAAAGAAATTGAAAGCATAAAGAGAAATTGTAAGAATGACATAAATGATTTGAATGTTTGTTTTCCCCCAATTTAAACCATGTTCTATGTTTCTATCTATCTATTTCATAAACAAAAACTTTGTTTTTTGAAGTAAATTTTAATCTATTTCCACTGCTGAGGATTATACGACAACACTAATAGTAATTTAATAGTGCTTAATGTACTGGAGACAATGGCAAATAAGAAAACTGCTATCTATCTACATTTGTGGACAGGTTAGTTCCTCTCCAAACCCATCTAATGTGTACACTACTGTCATCCGCTTTGGCACTCCCCCCCGGCCCCCCAGTTTCTAGTTCATAGTGCCACCCTCCAAACCAGCTCACTGGGGTCCCCAACCTAATCCTGTTACCAGGAGGTCTGGCTGTTTGAGGAGGCTCATAGATTAACACGGCAGACATTGTCGAATTTACAACCAGCCACATGGACATCTGCCCTACTTTCTGCATTTCACATATCCCCCCCAAAAAAGACGGAGAGAGACCTGGTTCATAGAGCAAGGGGCCATTTCATGGAATCAGCAAGCCAGTCATTGTTAAAGCTGTCATTTCTCCTCTGGAGCTGGTGCGCTTTAACTGAACTGTCAGCTTTCTACTTAATGCTTGTTAAGGGTAACAGGCCAGTCTGCTGATAGCACTAATGAGGACCAGAAAAAAGACACAAGCATGTTTAAAGGATGCACACCGATTGTCATAACAAACACAATGGTGCTGTAATGGCTAAAAAAAATCAGCTGCTCAAGAAAATTATGAAGATGTGAAGATTTACAGCAGAAGGTGAAAGACTCATACTTCTATAAATATGTTAATATTTCGTTACGCGGTCAGCTCTC
Source organism: Sinocyclocheilus grahami (assembly GCF_001515645.1). Taxonomy (NCBI): domain Eukaryota; kingdom Metazoa; phylum Chordata; class Actinopteri; order Cypriniformes; family Cyprinidae; genus Sinocyclocheilus; species Sinocyclocheilus grahami. The sequence goes on along the minus strand of NW_015505441.1, from coordinate 825,152 downwards.
TGCTTCCATAAACAAGTGCTTTCCTCTGCTTTATTATTTGTGACGCTCTGATTTAATTCCAATTACCCCATTAATTAGAAATCTTGTGCCCTCTGATCTAGAGTATGTTTCAACTAAATAACATTTGCCAGGTTTTATTTGTACACGGAGACCAACGCTTGCTTGTATTTGTTCACAGAACAAAAGGTTTATTTTTTTCCCCTAGAGACAAAAAAAACCTGTATTTGCACTGTATTTGTCACATAACATCCTGTGATAACACAATCAGTGAGAGATTAAATCATTAAATACTATTAAGCACTCGTTTATCCTGTCATTCTTCTCGAGATGCGAGTCCACAATTTGTGCTCTTGTTTAATCAGCATAAAAATTATACAAAATCTGCATATCAATGGGATACATCACTAAATAACTTTGGGCCAAAAAATTAAACCATTTAAATGTAACCAAAAAACTATTTTGCCTTAGAGCTGAAGTGTTTAATTTCTGCACACAGCATCACTAAATGGAACTACAGAAGTAATAACTGTTAAATCAGATTAAACAGATTGCCTTGCCCCAAACTCGTATAACTGCAATCACTACAAAAATAAACAAATTAAAATAAAAATCACCTCAATTGCTGAAAATAAATAAATAAAAATTAGTCCACATTTTCAGTATTTTAATGTTGTTTTCCAATAAAAATAGATAATCATCCCTTAAACAATACACTTTTTAGATGAATATTATATGTTCATTTACTTTTTTTTTTCTTCTCACATTCTTGTCTTTGTTTTAAGCATAAACATCACTAAATATAGGTAGGTTTATACTTAAAACAATAAAACTACAATTAAAAAATTAGGCAATAAAAATAAACTTAATTCAAGATATACTGTCTGAAAACAAGTATTAATATCAGATATGATTCTCAGTTTTATTCGATTATATTTGATTTGCTTGAAATTCTTATTTGAAGAATATTTAGATATTTTGCAATACAATAAAAAAAGTGTCTATTAACAAAATTATTTTTTGCAGTGATGTTACAGTATTTTCACATCAGCCTACAAATGGCTTAATACTTGTCTCTGGAATAAGAAAAAGTATTTTAACACTGCACAAAACAAATAAATAAATCACACACAGAAGCTCGAAATGCAACGCAGAGTGCATATCTAAACGATGCTGCTTTTACCTAGTGCCAGCGGGCGTGCATTCAAAAGAGCCCCCGCCAGTAATAGGCCAGCCCTTGACGCGCTGCCACCTTCTCTACCTGCTGTCCCCCGCCGCTCTTTCCGGAAACTTGACGGCAGATGTTGCAGCGCTAAGCTGGCTCTGAAGTGCCTTTCTGGCTCCCCGGTCTCCCTAACAACACAGTCAAACCACATTAGATCTCTTTATTTGTGCCCCAGGCAAGTTCGGCAGTGCAGCTGTGTCCACCCTCCGCTCTACCTTTGGTGTTGGAGCCCCTCAGGCGGAAAATGGGAGAGCAGAAAGTGTTCAGGCTGTCTTGAAAAAACTACATCTGCTGACAATCCAGCAGTCTGTCTGTGGGCGGAGTGGGGGGAGGGACCGGGAGAGGTCTCAGAGCTGAACAGATGTCTGCGACAACCTGCTTCCTTACACCTGTACGAGTCCTCGTAACCCCACGGATCCGGCGCTGAAAAATTCATGACCCCGGAGGATTCCTGTCGGGCATCAAAGCCCTCCCCTCTCTCTAGCCAAGAGTACGTGGCCCACCTTGGCTCCGGCGAGGGACTCCTCGGGCTTTGATAGCTCATGCCTGCACCCAGTGCACTTGATCAAGGGCTTGAAAGTCTGCACGATCGAGCTGTGGTCTGACTGAAGTGTGCCAGGGTCCCGCTTGGAGGCTCCAGACCCTCCTCTCACATGTATTGAGAGTTACAAAGGTTTTAACAGTTCGTTTGAAGAAAGTAAAACAGAACAAGTGGCTCAAGCGTGACTGGGATATTGTAGCTAATGGGAGCACTAGTGCCGCACATGCGGTGAGGGCTTCTTCAAGATGAAACAAACCCAAACAAATACTTCAAACTGTGCCCTACTTTAGGGGGGGAAAAAAGGTTAAATTTTAGTGTGCCCATTGTCAGCACGACTTGTTTACTTTAGTCTCACAACAGGATGATCCATTTGACTCAAGTTCACTTCATATTTAATATACACTACCCGTCAAAATTTTGGGGTTATTTAATGTTTTTATTCAGCAAAGATGCATTAAATTGATCAAAAGTGACAGTAAATACATTTATAATGCTGTATAAGATTTATATTTCAAATAAATGCTGTTCTTTTGAACTTTATATTTATCTAATAATCTTGAAAAAAATCTACAAAAATATTAAGCAGCACAACCCTTTTTAATATTGGTAATATTAACAAATGTTTTAGAATATATTAAAACAAAAAAAATGTTTTTATGGTAAGAATATTTTACTGTTTGCTTGATGAAATAAATGTAGTTTTGATGATTTGACAATTAGAAAAACTTTGACGATTAGAAAATAGTCACATTTTTTCTAATTGTCAAATCATCAAAACTACATTTATTTCATCAAGCAACTAATTTGACGATTAGAAAAAAAAAATCATAAAAAAATCTTGGGAGACCCCAAACTTTTCAATGGTAGTGTAATCTGTACAACGATAAAAATCAAGCTGCACATTCTGTTGCTAAATTTAAGGCCCTTAAATGTGTTTTTTGCCCATTCATACGACTTGTTTGTACACACATATTATTGCATTACAAAGTTACAAAAGAGGAAGTGTCTGCAATACGAACTCATGACAGTCACATCCTGTTGCAAGAGTTTGCAGCTAAGGTTTGTGAAACTTGCACACATATTCACTGTAACACGCACACAAACACACACACGCATGCCCCTGAACTGTTACAACACACACTGATACCCCGTTATGCTTCATTTGCAGCAACAGAATTATCTAGTTTGGTATAGTATATGTAAGGGTGATGAATCATATTTGCAATCTGCACTGGGGTAAACCGTCCGTGGCTTACCTTATCTGTGGTAGTTGGGCGCATGAGAGAAACTCGGTCATACTGTCGCCGCAGAAGAGCCCACAGTGCCCCAAGTCGACCCTATGATGAAACAAAAATATCAAGATGTGGCCTCAGCTTGATTTCCTTTCCACTAATCTTTGGAGAGAAGAGATGGCCTCAATAGCAACAGGAAGTGACTCACCCTGATTGGAGTATACCACTTGGATTCAGATCGATGGTATGTGGGTGGGGGTGCGGGTGGCTTTTTGATCATGGGTTCCTCTGTCTCCTCTTGTATTGACACCACTGCATTCTTGGCCAGCTCGAGCCGTGCACCCTCCTCTGTGGACCCTTTCTCTCCCCAACGGACCTACACAGAAATGTTTATTATATTATATTAGATTACATTACATTTTAAAATAAATTAAATCTATAAATAAAGATATATATAAAGAACATGAAATAATTTATAAATTAATGCCTGTCCCTCATTGAAAAGCCTTAATTAAAACTGCACTCCTCAAGCTGTAGGTTAAAAAACACATCAATAGAACAGCTTTTCTACAGCATCCCAGGACGTCCCATTCTGCCACAACTCTCAATTAATAAAACATTCTCTGCATCCCATGTTTCCCTCTTTACATGTCAGGCTGTGTTTTAAGTAAAGAGGAAGTAGGCAGGTTGATCTTAGGTAAACCTCTTCCCCAGATCCTGAGATGGTTTTAGAAATGGAGATAGGTTGTCTGGATGAATGAAAGCTTTCGAAACATTAAAGAAAGTTGTGCTCCGGTAAGCCCTGAGCTTTACACACTCATGGGAAAAGTTAAGATTTCAGAGGGAACCTTAGTGATGTCTCCTTTACTTGGGAGCTTGGAGAAAGGATGGCTGAGCGTGTATCAAACCAGCTTTGAGATGATACAGTGCTAACTAAGTAGCACATTTCAGCTGAACAAAGTCAGATGACAGAATGGAAGTCAGCAAGATGAATTCATCTCGTCACAGCAGTTCTCAATCCTTCAGCGTCAACATGACTTAAGACAGCGGGACATCATGGAAACTGAACTGGCAGGGCCCTGTCACGTCAAAACCATCAGTCAGGGGCTGTGCTACATTTAAGGGGATTTATATCAGAAACTTTGATTTGTGTTGAGCTTGACATCACAGACACAAAGGCTTTTAGACGGGCAAGAAGAGCAAGCGTTCTTTTGTGGATCAAAAGAAAACAATATGTTTTCTTTTCCAAGCTCACTTCATTAATCCTCCACCTGATTATTCAGGTCTGAACCAAAATGATCAAGAATAGCTGACCCTTAGCAGTTAAGTATACTAATATTTGCATTTCATCTAAAGCAACACAAGTAGAGCTACCATACCAAATGACTCCAATGACTTTATCAAATGAACAATATAACCTAGAATTATGTTAATAAAGCAATATCACATGAGCTGGGGTGCTGCTGTACTGAACAAGAGTAAGTTATTTTGCAGTTCTTTAAACATTTTAATATCAGTTAATATCAAGTAACTTACATTTCAGATCAAATTTGACCTGCTAATTTTTTTTTGGGGGGGGGTCTCACACCAATAAAAATATTTCCAAATGAAGTCAAAGTGTTGCATGTCACCAGGTAATGCAAAGTTTAAATGCTACAAGTCAATTTAGGCAATTATAATGTCAATGTAACATTATCATGTACAATATAAAAACTAATATTTTTTTAAATATTCCTGTATCTTTGAAATTTATTAAAAATGAAATTTAACGGTGTTATACAATTATTCTATTATTAAAGAATAACTTTAGGTAAGGTTTAGATGAAAGCAAAAAAAAAAGTACAATTAAATATCCAATATCGACTGATACTGGCAAATTGAAAAAAGAAAAAAAAAACTCTAATGTCAACCGATAACCAATATGGTATCAATATATTGTGTATCCCTATGTGTGACCCCAATCAAAGCACCCTACTCCATGTCCACTCCAGATTTTCCATTTTCTGCTAAACTCTCACTCCAAAGAAAACCAGGATAGAAAAAGAAAGAGAAAGCCAAAGAAAACCAGGACAGTCCAACTTTCCAAAAACATTCTAGCTCCAGCCTCCAGGCAAAATTACACACCCCCACTTGAACTCTGCACAGCTCATTAACTGTTCAAAACTGTTGTATAAATTACAATTTTATGTTAGTCCTAGAATTATGAAAACTGTCAGAAAAAGAAACATGTTGATGTAGCAATACGTGACTTAATAAGCATACAAAGCATTAATAATGTCAGACAGGTCATCAACACTCCTGAGAGAGAGAGTGGAGGTGGTGGACAACTGCTAAATGCTCAAAGACAGCTGTGATGACATCAAAACCTTTCCTGTCAGCAGGGGGCTGCAAATCATTATAAGCATCATTAAAGTGTAATGTCTCGATGTTCACCTCCATGCGTTTGATTCCACCAGCTCCTCTTCCTCCATAATAAGATGCATCCACGGTTGGCCACTTTTTCTTGGGTATTGATTCTGGCTCTGGCTTCTGAAAAAAATTAATATGGACAGAAAATTGATCAATTTGATACTTCCAGCCTCAAAGAAAGCATTGCAATTACAGCAGACGTGTGACTTTTATATTTATGCACACTACCATTCAAAATTTTGGGGTCATTGAGATTTTAATTAGGACTTCAATATTTTAGGAATTATATTTTTGGAAAACATGATTCATTCCTGTGCTGCCAAAACTGGATTTTCTTATATCAGACTTTAGAGTCACATGATCCTTCAGAAATCATGCCAATATGCTGATTTGGTGCTCAAGTTGTGCTGCTAATTATTTTTGTAAAAAAACCTTGATACACTTTTTTCAAAACTCTTTTTATGAATAGCATTTATCTGAAACATGTATAGTAACATTAATGTCTTTACTGTAACTTTTGATCTATTTAATGCATCCTTGCTGAATAAAATTTGAATAAAAAATAAAAAATAAATCTTACCCCAAACATTTGAAATTTTGACTATTTTAGCATTTTAAAAATAATACCTTCGAAGGAACAGTAAATAAACCTTTTTGTAAGTTATACAAAAATTACACACATATACATATATATATATATTTTTTTAAACTTACAGGCGGAGGCGGAGGTGGATGAGGTCTTTGAGGGGGTGGGTCTTTAATAACCTGAGAAAAGAAAGAGAATAATTCTAAATTTTATCAAGCAAACTTGATTCGCAGTTGAACAACTGGAGCCTGGCACCACCACAACTGATTACAGGGATCTGCTTGTAAACTATCCCTGTAGGCCCTTGGTGCAAAATAAAGCCCAAAAATCAACTTGTTGACAGGGGAGTCTTTGGGGTGAGCACAGTGGTCCGTTTACCTCGTAATTAATTGGACGAGATTCAACGCTCCCCTGCAATCCCCCAATCATAAAGTCCTGAGGAATTAATTAGCTGCAATGAAAGGCAGAAGGGAAACTTGGGCTTCACTCCAGGCTGATCCCCAGTGCAAAGGAGAGGAGAGTTAACAGGGTGAGATGTCTTCCTGTAGCACTTTCTCTGACTGCATATCTGTCACGAGATACACTACGCTGGATTCAGCAGGTGACTTCACTCACAGTCAAGACGTCTTCCTCACTGGAAATGTCGTCATATTAGTGATCGCTCAGCAAACTGCTTATCAACTGACCTGACACATCTAACCACTCAACATGATGGATAAATGTGTTACTAGACAAAAGTTTATGTTTGAATCCAATGTCATTTACCAGTCCCAGTCACTGAGGTGAAAAGGGCAAACTACTCCAATATAATGGCTACATATGTAATTCGAAAAGCTCAGCATAGATGACCCATATAAGACTCCAACATTCTAGATAAAACGTCTTGGATGTGACCATGTTTCACCTGTCAACCATGTAACCCCTTCCATTGCAGATGCTTTCCAAAATGGAAGCAAGCCTTGTCTCATTAAACATGAAAGATGGATACACTGCCATTGCAGGTTAAGCATTTACTAAATTAGTTTTCAGGGGAAAAAATGCCTTTTAATCATCACATATCATGGGTAGAACAGCTGTTTCATTCACATTAAAGCGCACTGATACCATTTCGCCATTGTTACCATTATAATGATGGAAAATGATCAATTAGAGTTAATTAATTGCTCTTTGACTCACAACTGACTACTGGAAAATCCAGTCCCATCCGTCCGTGGGGCCACAGCGTGTGATGATTAACATAACTTCGGAGAGAACCTTGTGCTAAAGGATTATTTTTTTTTATTGAGTAATTAAACAGCAGATTTATATTTGCCAGACATATTGTGGGATAAATAAGGCATTACACAAATGACACGCTGGGCTGTTAGGTTCTCAAACTACCTGACGGACAGATGTGGAGCCGGGACAACCCTTTAAATGTGGTTCGGATGATAAAGAGCTGATAATTAAATCCTAAAATGTCAGTGTACTTAGCCATCTGACACTCGCACGAGGGGCTAAAAACTAGTGGCACAGCTGTGGAATCGACCAATCACAGTCCAGCAGTGCAACATGCCCATATGGCTTTCGATGTGACACTTACAATGGTGCAGCAGAGAGGCCAGAACCACCACATCAGAGCCAAAGCCAACAGGAGAAAGAGCACCAAGAACACAATGGCCACCACTGTGCCGTCCGACTAATGAGAGAGGGAACCACTTACAGTTAGCTTAAAAAACAGGATAATAGCAAAATGTTATGAAAACAGAAAGAAACAAAGGAAATACTGCATGTAATATAAAATCAATCTAAATTCTGTTATAAGTATATAAGCTGAAGAGACATTTTCGAAAATTCTGATCTCATGTTTGACTTACACATGTGGAGGCAGTGATGATGAAAGCACTGGAGATATACGATGTGCCATTGTTCAAACTGATCAGAACCTCCATTTGTCTGTAGGAAGAGAACGCATAATTGGACATTTGAATGTTTTTTTTATGTAATGGTAATTACACACTGCCTTGAATAACGTTTGAAAATAAGAATGACATAGTTATTCTTTAAGCACAATTGTATATTCTGCTTTACTTGCCGAGATTTTTCTGTAATATGTTTCTGTACTATGACGACAGTTACAATGGACCTTTTTCACATTTCCGGGTTTCTCAGCAGCGGAAGTCGTCATAGTTGGGTTAACTTGAAGAGCAGTGAATGGAGAGTACCACAAATATATTTTTTGCATTCCCATTTGCTCAAATAGCAAAAGAAAAACTCCACGATAGTGTTTTCATGACTTTCAATAAAAGGGAAAAAATTGAGAGAGACTGATAACGGCTGTCAGAAGAGAGAACGATGTCAAATGTACCGTCCCTCCCATAGACACTGCATTAGAAACACCCTCGCATTAGCATTAACTGTTTTTTTGTAATTTGATGTAAAGGTGATATAATACAAAGAATAGTGTTATAAATGTACATACATTTAAAAAAAAAAAATACAAATATGAAAAACTTGAGGATTTACAATGCTGATGACCGTTAAACGCGTCATCACAGTCTTGTGAAAAGGGTCCATAGAAATGGAGAAGCAACTATTTATTATTTAGAATATGATGTAATGTCTGATAAAATAAGTGCGTCATAATAGGGAGTGTTTTACAGATTAAATGGAAGAAAAAGGGAATTACTTTAAACTCATTTCGAAAGTAAACCAAAATAGGCAAAAAAGAGAAATAAAATTCAATATGAATTCCAAATTAAAACTAATAAACTAAATAAACTACAAATACATAAAAAAATTCAAAACTAGTGATGCTTACTGGTGTCATGAAGATTATTTGAAGTTTAATTCCTACAGAATTTGAGTTGAAATTCTCTCTTATTTACTGAGAAGGGAGTTGAAGGTGGCTTGCAATTAAGGCACTAATGATGAACGGCATTGTAATTTCCATATGTCTATTATGCAGGAGACAATTACCATGGGGCTAATGAGAATCCTCAAGCAGGAAATCGACTGACTGAACGCCTGAGATCCTTCCCAAAATGAGAGAATATGTAAAAAAGACAGACCACTGTCTGCAGAGTCAATGACGACGCAATAGAGACATTGCAGAATAAGAGTGATCTACAGCGAACAACAAAGATTTCACTAATGTTTGGGTCTTGCGCAAAGTATTACCAATGAGAACAGCAAGGTTACTTCACAAAAAACAATAGAAGAACTAACTTTTACATTACAGCCTAACCCACACTTTAAAATCTGTCACAGTACTGCACTGTAATGTAGTGTTTTGGTCTCTTGAGGGTTTTTACATGATATTAGCTTGAATTGTCATAGTCTTTTGAAAATCTAGTCCTGAGGCTGCAGGAAGCTTGTAAAGGGTTTTTTGCATGTTAACTAGGTCCGTGTGCTGAATGGATGAGAGGAGAGGCTAATTCAGCTGACATACTCAATACATGCAAATGGGAGGCAGGTTGTTAATCAAGCTGGATATCTGTATGTTTGGTGAAGAGAGGAGAACCGATTCACTGAAGGATTGTATTTCCTTGCACTTGAATCTCTAAAATTCCTCAGATCACCTTTGTTCAGTCTTTGTTGGACACAAAGTAGTTCTGGAGGAATATTTATGCGATGCTCAGTGAGAACTGATTACATTTAATCAGTATTCTTGGACACACTGCAATTGGCAACAAACACCACAATCAATGAAGGCTGATTTATTTATCTTCAGAGGTACTCTGAAACCACAATGCCTGCCAGAATGTCCCATATCAAAAGAGGAAACTCTGTGGTAAACGCTAAAAGGCATTTCCAAAAGGTTTCCAATTACATTTATATTTTAAATCAGGTGAATCCCATGCTAAATAAAGTTGCCTCATCTAATGGTTTGCTTTTGTCTAGAGATGCAGAGTAGAGGAAAATGTGACAGAAGTTCAGCAGAATGAGTCAAGCACATGGACACAAAAGTGCTCTTGCAGTCACAGAAGGCCCCTCATAACACCACAGTAGACAGAGTGGTGTGTGAGTTTGATTTCTTTTCACAAAACACATGGTGACAGAAACTGAAAGTGACGTAGCTGAATGGGATGACACAGGTGTCACTCAGGGCATTATTGAAGGCCTAACATATGCATCAGGCCTCACAGACTGCAACACAGTGGCAAACAGGCCTGACTGAAGTTTGAGCAAAGTTAAATCTGTTGGATTCACTGCCAAGTAATGACATCACATTGTTTTGAAATGAAATGCTGCTATTATTTTTTCATTCCATGTCTGAATTGTTTTTGTGCCCGGTTAAAGCTGCTCTGATTACAATAAATCAATTACACCTGATATCAGTTACATTAAAAAACATTGCAACCTTAAATAGTTTAAATTTGGTTAGCTGCTACTTGTTAGTAGCATGTAGCATTAACTATACTTTATCATTTTGGGGTCAGTTAGATTATTATTTTTTTTATTCAGCAAAGATGGATTAAATTGATCAAAAGCATCAGTAAAGACATTTATAATGTTACATTATATAATTTCTATTTCAAATAAATGCTGCTCTTTTGAACTTTATATTAATTGAAGAATCATGAAAAAAGTATTTGTTTCCACAAAAATATTGATACTTAAGAAAAGTGTCTTGAGAACCAAATCAGCATATTGGAATGATTTCTAAAGGATCATGTGACACTAAAGACTGGAGTAATGACTCCTGAAAAAACAGTTATTTTAAATTGTAATAATATTGAATAATTCTGCTGTATATTTGATCAAATAAACAGCCTCAGTGAGCAGAGGCGTCTTTCAAAAACATTTATAAAATCTTACCAAACCCAACAGTTTGAACAGTAGTATAACTAACTACTTTTCCACAAGAATACGCTGACTGTAGTGTATTCAAGAACAAATTATGATTAACTTGTAGCTTGGCAAGCAGCTTTCCAGCTTTTTGGTGAAAGCATCCAATATGACATAACCTCATAAGAAAACATCAAAATTTCATTCAAAAATAAATAAACCATTCAGCACTTCATTGCCTTTCATTTTAGAAAGAGTGACCATAATTTTATCTCTAGCAGAGTGAGAGGAGCTCTGATCAAGAACAAATTATGATTAACTTGTAGCTTGGCAAGCAGCTTTCCAGCATTGGTGAAAACATCCAATATGACATAACCTGATAAGAAAACATCAAAATTTCATTCAAAAATAAATAAACCATTCAGCACTTCATTGCCTTTCATTTTAGAAAGAGTGACCATAATTTTATCTCTAGCAGAGTGAGAGGAGCTCTGGTGGAGGCAGCGCTGCCATGTTATCTGGGCGCATCTCCCACCCCCTGTGCAGATGGAACTAAAATGGCGGCCTGACAGATCAGATTGATTATTGATGAGGCACGTTCCACCACTCGCGCTGCAGGCAGGTGTCAGGTCTGTCCCTCAGTTATTTTTCTCACTCCGTTGTTGTTGTGAAAACGCAGGTGAGGACGTGCTGCTGCCAGACAAAAGTTCCTCACCCCCTCCAGCCAAAGACTCAAAGGGACGGGGCCGGCTGACAGATGCCCTAGATCCTGGTCTGACGAACCAACAGCTGTCGTTGCAGATGAGACCCTGATATCTGGCGCTACGTCACTGAACCACAAAGACCCTTTAAATCCCAAAAAGACACTATTTGATATTCCCTAGTGGTCTGCTCTTTAGGGATTGTTCAGGACAACTCATATACAGCATGTTTGCATATATGATAGAAATTACTTGTTTTCTAGGTGGCATATCCTAGATATGCTTCCAAACAAAAAGCAGGCTGTTTTCTGAGTGCAAACTGGACAGATGGGTAGAAAACGGACAGAGATGTAGGAAAAAGACTGAGAGAGACATTTCTAGCACTCAACGATGTTGCAGGTGTTATGTGGTAGCCTATTGTCAGTATGCGGTGAATTATTTAAATGAAGGCATATCCTAGATATGCTTCCAAACAAAAAGCAGGCTGTTTTCTGAGTGCAAACTGGACAGATGGGTAGAAAACGGACAGAGATGGTAGGAAAAAGACTGAGAGAGACATTTCTAGCACTCAACGATGTTGCAGGTGTTTTGTGGTAGCCTATTGTCAGTATGCGGTGAATTATTTAAATGGGAGCGTGGAAAAGGGAATCGGTGCATCTGTCACACATCCTTTTAAAGCCCTCCACCAGATGTGTTTACTAGCCGTTCATAGCAGCAAACTACTTAATGGGTCACAGTTGCCAGCCAAGAGTTAATTAAGCAAGCCTTTTGAATGGCGACCACGAATAGTGGATCAAATGTCCCGGTTAAGTCAGACCATCATTTCACACAAGCTGCTCACAGCTAATCCCTGATCTAAACAGGGTGCTGCGTCTCTCGGATATTTCAATAACGTAATGCTGTAACATGACATTTGAGGCCGTTGTATCACACAATATCGTAATGGGTCACAATTGCGTAATAGGCTGTAACAGTCACGATACACAAGATACTCTGCTTTCTGTACATATGGAGATCTCAGTGACACTTGTTGCATTATGAAACATGAATACTCACTGTCCCACTGAATACAGAACTGGAGCAGGACACAGGACATAGTCATTCTTCACCTTGGTTGGCTTCACCTCTGCAAAATGAACAGAAAGTTGATCGTGTTATGATCCCCAGCCAAACAAGCTGGAGAGCAAATTCCCCCCAAGATGAGTACTGCCAGGCCATTTATTATGATGTAGAGGCTCACTAGAACTGCTGACGTGTGCTCGGGAAGAGTGACATTTTTTTTCATCTCATCTTGAAAATGATTTCTTTGTTGCACCACTGCTGAAGGCACCCAGAATTCAGCATTTATGTATTTCCTGTCTGGTTACAAAAGCAGCACGCAAACAAGTGGATGTCATATGTGGATCTGTCATCTAATGATACTGCACTCAAAGGAAACACCATACAGTCTGTAAGGGACAGAACTAGAGAGCTGACTGCAGTGGCTATATAGCATGTGGCTGCTTATGGAAAACTATACATGTAAGACTTTTATCATGCCAAACCTATTTGATTTTATTTATTCTGTGAAACACAAATGAAGATGCATTGAAAAATATCCATGCAATGAAAGTGTCCAGACAATGAAAGTCAAGTGTGGTTTAGGAGCCCCTTGGCTTTAACAGTATGAACCACAGAGACATTTTTCAAAATATTTTTCATTGTGTTCCACATAAAAAAAAAAGAAGTCAATCATACAGGTTTGGACCAACATGAGAGTGAGCAAATTTTCATTTCTGGGTGGAATTTCCCTTAAAAAATGAGTTTCAGTCTTTTTGATAAAGTGTATTACATAAAACCATAATACATTAATAGAAACAATGTGTTGATGTAACTAAGTGAATAGTTATTTTCAGCAAATTAAGTCAGACTGTATGTTTAAGTTTATTGAAAGAATGATAATTATATTAATTTATTAAATTAAATAATTTGAAGTCATCATGCAGCCCTCCTTGAAGTTTCTCGGTGGGCCCCGCTATCACTGCTTAAAATCTTTGTTGATGTAGTTCAGCATCTTATTCTGTCGTTAGTAACCTAATGTGACTGTTAAGCCACAAAAAAACTTGCATCTTAGGTGCGTTGCATCCTGGGTGTGGCCTGCTTGTCACTTCCTGTCTGACACAACTGACTTTCAGACACAAAACCTCTCTTAAATCATTTGGTTTTGTCAGTGAAGTAGCATATCAAATAAGGTTGAGGTCAGTATATGCAGTATAACCATACTTACTGTAAATAACTCCATCCACTACGAAATTGCAGATCACTCCTTCTGTTTGCCTCCCCAGTGTGAACCCGTTCCCTCTCAAAACAATGTCAAAGGTCTCTGAGGTATGTAAAACAGATGAGAACATAATGAGAAGCAATCCTGGGCGTTCACCCAAATCAACGACCACATACACGCACACACACACAAAAACACAATTGCATCCACCCTGACAGCTGTAAAAGTCCTTGAAATGCTTACCGTTCACGCAGACGCTGGACGGCTCCACTGTTAGAATCTCCGTGCATGATTGCTTGAGGATCTGTATTATGAAAAAAAAATGTATTCAAACCAGTACTTGTCACTGCTGAATCACTGTATCAGCTATCACAGTGTCCGGGTCTTTAGCATTCACGCTGGGGATGTTTGCTATGCCAAATCAAGCTCAATGAGACACGCATCACATACAGTGCGGTGTGGGATAGACCCGTGTCAGCCGTTATGGGGAAATTATGCGGTGCCATTTTCCCTCTTCAGCTCTATTAGAGACCGCAGGCTGACATTATCATATAAACAGGCCTGTGAGAGGCCACCATCTCTTCTCCCATCATCCACATAAATCAACAGAGGACAAACTATGCAAATCTCTGTACACAACGGGCAAAAAGACAACATTAACAGAAAGATATGACCCTCCAAATCGCCTGCAGTGGAGATGAGGCTTCAGACTGAAGTGGAGGACACGTATAAAACAGGCTGATTGAATATGACACCTGATAAACTCTGCTATCATTAAAGGGGAGAAGGAACACCGACTGAACGCCAGGGCTGAAAGATACTCAGGATGGTCTTTATGGCTCTTTAATGAGTTATGAGATGGCACGATACAAGGGAGGTTCATCGCAAGACGTTTCAACTTATTCTCTCTGACAGGTATCTATACACACATAGGAATAGACGAAGCATTAGAGCAGCCATCTATCTATAATTAGTACACAGATCTTTAGAATACTCAATTCCGATTGGTTAATCATGACATTCGTGCAGTAACACAAATTCTCAGTGGAACTGAGATCATGAACTTGTACTTTTTAAATCTTTTTTTCCCCCTTGGCCTTGTGTTTGGATCACCATCCTGCTGAAAGTGTTTTCAGCTGCAGTCAGATTTAAATAGCATTTCCTATGGTTTTCTCCAGTATTGTGCTCTGATATTCTTCTGATTAATAACGGCTCCACAGCATGATATTGCCATGACTTCACAATATGCTGTACATGAGGTGTCAGCGCTGTAAGAATTAGCACTACAAGTACTGCTTTTGGCTCAAAATATTCTTGACCTCTTCATCTGTCCACAAAATCCTTCCCTTTCACATCACAACTGGGTCAATATTTAGGTTTATACTCAGAAACCCGTGTTTACACTTAGATCTTTCTGACTATTTAAGCAAGGTCCATTGCCTCCAGTACAGGTCTACGTTTTGAGGAGGTATATACACTAATGCATCCTTGTTGAATAAAAGTATTAATTTCTAAAAAATAGTAATAATAATAATGACCCCAAATATTTGAACGGTAGTGTACATATGCAAATATTTAAATAAAGCCACAAAAAAAAAAACCTTTCTCTGCCATCAATCAAAATATTCTTGGAATATTTAATTAGGCCTGGATAAATCTATTCTTTAGGCTTTTGCTTTTTGCAAAGCCCGGACTGCAAAGCTGCACAGATGATCTCAAATCCTGGAAATCTGAGCAGAGAGCAACGTGAGGCCAACTAGCCCAGCCTCCAAGATTACTAATCACTGGAGAATGCCTGTGTTTTGCTGGGCCTGAAACTCCATTTGGCCAAACAAGCTTACTCAGTAACAAGATGATTGGTCTTTTTTTCATATCTCTTTTCTGGACAAAACAATAAATTACAAGGAGGTCCTGTCTTTTGTCTTGCATGACTAAACCTGAAAAATATACCAGAAATTGATTCCTGTGGTCACAAAACAACACACCCGTATACAAAAACACTGACATCAGCTAGTGATGGTTTACTGATGGCAGATGATGTTCAGTGTTCGTACCATGTTTACAATGTTAAACCGTATCGTTGGTAAATGCCATGCACATAAAGCAGCAAACATGCACTGAAAAATACTTGCTGAAGAAAATTTCAAAGCATCATAAAGCCACAGAAGAGGAGCAGCGCCAGATGTCCAATATCAAGTCACAAAGTCAGTCCAGCGCGTAGATCCAAAAATAGCATGAAGCTAGCAGAATAAACTATCCGCACACGGTCAAACACAGGGCAAAACCTTTTCAAAAAATCTTTATTATAATGCTTAATCAGAGGCCGTAAAAAAGTGCAAAGCATTTGAGACAAAAGCTCTTCCTCAGTGCCAAATGGAAAGTATCACAAAAGAATTGTCAACAGACTTGTGTAGGACAAAACTGCTTTGGCAAGTTCATACAAACATAATGTTTCTCAAAAAACAACTACAATTGACAACAAAGAGCTTTAAAAGCTGTATTTTATAAAAATGCTTTACAAAACAGCCTTTTGGGAAACTTTGCTGTAGTTAAATAACAAATCTGGATTGTTTTAGCATCAAGCATTTGTCTGAACCCAGTTTGTTAATTGCAAAAATACGTCCATTTTCAAAGATCACAGGAAATATTCCCAAAAAGGGCTGTATATGCTAGTTCAGTTGGGGTGATGTGCTTGGTGTCGTTTCTCTCAGCATTCTTCCCTTGAGTAAAGCAGTTAACCCCTTTTTGCTCCACTCCAGGGGGTTGTTCACATAAGAAGTCTACTGTAAGTCGCTTTGAAGAAATTGTCAGCTAAATGACTACTTAATAGTTCAAAGAATGGATCTGTCTTTTAGTTGACTAGAGGCCTCTATCACACCTTTAGAGATGGGTGTCCCTGGCATGGGGAACTTACCGAGTTAACAATGCCTTTGAGAGCTTGAAAGCCTCCTTTGACTGGGAACACTTGCTCTCTGGTATCAGCCACATCGGCGAGCTGTTGGCAGGCAAACAGAGAGATAATAATAACAGGGCTGATAGCAAAGCAAGAAAAAAAAAAATGTACTGACATTTCCTCTCCTTTAACTCAGTTTGTCATTGCTACAGAAACAGGAAGAGAGCAGCAGTCCTGTAATTACAAGCAACTCTAAAAAAAACCCTGCACTTGGTGAAGCTTTAGAGAAATTTTTAAGAGTTAATCACATGTTTTCTGTGTAGCATTCACAATATTTTAAAATCTGCTGGAATGCCAGTATTACCTGTTCTTCATCAAAGTCCTTTACGCCGACACAGTACACACGGGCCCCATTCATCCTTGCTAAATCAGCCTATATACACAACAAACAGTCATAACAACGCAGTTGTTAAATTAAGAAAAATATGTATGATTTTAGATACCAGCTCACCTCCTCCTTAGTGAGTAGATGGATATATGGTTCAAGCTTTCCATCAGTCAAAGCTACAATGATGCTAGAGGACTTTTTTAGCTGTTCTTTCATTTGTTCAGTTGCCTGGAAAGAGAAAGGGAGTGATAGTTGTGCGAGTAGAAACATATCTATTTTCTCAAAAACTGCAGGGATGTATAAAAATGTAGATATAAACCCATATACACATTTAAATTTTCTATCATTGTTTCAAAGACACAGAACTCATCTTGAGGCCAGATTCAGGTCATTGAATGTGGTGTGTTTACTTAGAAAGATGTAATTATACCTTATCTTGGTCATTAGGGGAACCAAAGAGTTTACCATGTTTTATTTTGTTTATTTCAGTATAAGACTAAAGTCCAGGAAATACAGTCAGTTGAGTATATTTACACTCCTGTTTCTGCACAAAATTTTAGTTTTTTTATATACAAATAAATTTTTCCATTCCACTGTTTATCATAAAAAATTTTATTTACCTTTTTAATTCCTTCATGCATGTAGGTTTCTCCTGCTGGTTTGACTGCATTTAAATCCCTCAGTCCTTTATTTATTTTTGCCCTGGTCATGTAAAGCAAGGAATATTCGAATAAGTGTACATGGAAGAAATATTCTACTAAATGTTATGCTCACAATAAGATGTAATGGTAATATAAGTGTCATGTAAAACCATCTACATATGAATGAAACCTTTGCACCATAAATATTTACTAAAATATTTACTTAAATATCAATGTACTGTACAACACAAACACATGGTGTATTACTAGCTTTCTTACACTAGAGACTGCAAACACTTCATGCAAGCCTGATTCCATACCTGTCTCCAGTGAGCTCTAACACAATCTCTGCTTTCGATGAAAACACTATGAAGGACACTCGCATATTTGGACTGGAATGAAAAAATGGGAAAAATGGAAAAACGTTGTAAATGAATGTCAAGTGGAAAATCAAGCCCTGCTGCAAATTCTAGTTGGACACATGTTTTTTTTTAACCACAGCAAAAAGCTCTTCAGAAGAGACTTGATTTTATACTTTATTAAAACAGCCAAACACAAGCATTTCTGCAAATGATGCGGAGAAATCCTGTGATGTAGAAAGTCTAGCTGTCCTCATGCTCCTTTCACAACCATAAGAGTTGGTTTGTGCGCAAGATAGCCAGTGTGATCAGCTAATAAAAGCTTGTGACTGAGAAAAAAAACCCCTTCTGCCTGGATCAAGGAAGTGATTAATTGATATGCAGAAAGGAAACAGGTTGTCATGTGTGATTCATGCAGACATCCTTTTTGTGATTATATTTATACCGGTCACTTCCTATATATATTCCTCCTACCTTTTGCAATAAGAGAAGGACAAACAAGCAGCCACACAACTTTTCTGCATAACAGTGATGCAATACGTGCATTTGGACATATGTCAAGTTTAAAAAGTAGAACAATGACATTAAAACTGGTATATTTCACTGTTCAAGCTATCCAGTGTTTAGTTTAAAAGTTTTAGTAATTTTGTTATGTTTTATATATAATTTTCATTTAGCTTCAATTTTTTTCTTTTCAGTTTTAGTCTTAGTAATAATTTTAGTACTTCAACAAACATTTTATTTTAGTTACTTGCCCATGCAACATTTCTAGTTTTAGTTCAAAATTTTCAGCTAACATTATTTCAGTTTTATTCCAATTAACTTGAAACCATTTTTAACAGTTTTAACTGAAATGCTATCATGCATTTACAAAACCAAGGATTTTATTTCCTAATGATATTGGAACAGCATTCTTTTCTCAGAAAGAACCGACACATAATCTGACAACAAATATATAGCTGATTATGACAAGTACATTTCAATGAAGCAGTTGGTCTTTTTCGCAACCTTCTGTCACAAAAGCTGACACAGCATAGGAACATGTTGGGTTCCTCTACACATTTTAAGTCAGGTCTCAGGACTGAGCATAAGGAGAGGTGCTGCTTTTTCTCACTCATGACATCCAATCCACAACCATCCCCCACATGAGATACTCAGTGAGAATATCCAAATGTATCCAAGCAGCCAAATTTTGGTAACAAAAATCAGATGAAGAAGAGGCAAGGGAACTGAACATTTCGCAGGCTGATTAAGTGATAAATGCAACAATGACTCGCCAAATGGTATTACGATACCCTGCGTGAACAAAAAATTGTCCTGAAAAGGAAATTACCTTGAATGTTCCTGCATATATAAAGAATACAGATGTACTATAACCTACTTGTATCGTCTTTCAGCTTGGTCCCATATTACACCATCAGACAATACAGGAACCCCTTACACAGCTCTTCAAGGTAATTCCTAAATGATATATTCATACAGCAGGTCCATTCAATGCTTAAAAAAGCACCCTAAAAAGAGCCAATGCAGACCACATGGCACAACAGAAGACCATCAAAGTCTATGGCAGACTGCACTGGTCTTCCTGCACTCATGACTTAAAGTACATTGGCTGCGTCTTCTCCTTTCATGTGTGAGGGATAAGTGTGCTGTTGGATGGTTGCAGTGCAAATGGCCATTCTCACAGCCCAGAAGACTGAGCCTCCTTGCCACCCACTCCCACCTGCTCCCTTTGCTATTTTCTCAAGCAGACTGCTTTCTTCTGGCTAGGTCGCTACCGTCTGTACTGGCACATACATTGAGTCAACGTTACATAAGTTCACATTCATCTGGCGATTTTTTTTTTTATATACAATTTGTTTTTTTTTGTTTTGTTTTTTCCTCCCCCTCTCCCTTGTAGGGCCATGTCAGAACCGGATGTGTAGCTGCTGTGTAGCCAAGTTAGCATTCAGCTTTGATTCAAGTGATGGATGACTTTCTTTGATGTGGTGAATTGGGAGATACATTCAGAATTGTACAAGCAACTGGTCAGGAAGCATAAAGCTAGAATATTTACCTCACAAATTTCTCTGTAAGATTTTTGACGAAATCATAGATCTGATTCCAGTCGTTCGAAACACTCCCAGATCTGTAAGGAAGCACATGAAAAACAAAGTCAGCACTAAAGAAAAACCAGCCTGAGGCAATTATATTTAAACCCTTAAGTGAAATGTCCCCATCTGGTTATTGTAAGAGTTGTGCTGTTGATTACTTTGTGGCAAACAAGCTGCTGAGTCAGTTACACTTCAGTGTTAACACTGTCTCAGTGAAATTATGTCTATCTATAATGGGCTAAGGACAGACCTTGTGCTATAACAGCAACATACAGTAGGAGTCAAGGCACTTCATTATAACTACTAACCACTTCAATTCCCAGTAACACTCAGTCCTTAAACCATTGCATCATTCCAACACCAAACATCAAACTAGCGGGTCAGTGATGGATGCCCAGTTTATACACAACAGCAAATGAGACAGACAAAATCATTCAGTTTAATATTTTTGGGGAATTCTCAGAAGAAAAGAAGAGTACAAGAGAACAGAATTTACTTGAAATAGTCATCCCTTGTGACATTTTAATTGTATTTGCTGTCACCCTCTATCCATTTAATGCTTCATTTTTGAATAAATTCATTTATTTTGTTTAAAAATCTCACTTGACGCCAAACTTTTGAATGGCAGTGTAATTCCAGAACAGAAAATGTTATTGCCCATTAACAAGACTGTTGGTAGATAACAAAAGTGGCACATATTAACTGGCCAGGCTAACATTGTTATTAAGCAATGCTGATCATCTCTAAATTGTCAAATATCAGCCTATTAACAAGCCTGGCTGAATAAAACAAATAATTTTTACATTTTAAGATTTTTAGCAGATAAACAAGATGAAAACATCCAACAAAGCATAAAATGTATTGTCATTTTCTTGAACAGAAAGAAAACTATAAGCATTTACAATTATTCTGTGGGTTTATATGAGCTATTATGTCAATTTATTGTTCTTATTGGCTCTTATTACAAGGATGCTAACACTTCTGTTTGGTATAGTGTTCAAATCATGTTAAACTGGCATGTAAAGGGACAGGTAACAAATAACAACTTTTGCCAAGCTAGGACTCCAAAGCCAAAAAGGTCTATAGCAAATACAAAGAACACCACACAAATCAACATCAAATGAAGCTGTGGTATAATGAATGCCTAACCAGAATGCAACTGTATACATGCATACTACGATGATTTCATAATCATTTTGATTTCTATTCTATTATTGCAAAATATGTACACAGCATGATCCATTAATCAATTCAAGTGGAAGTGGACTTCTGTGACATTAACCTCAATGCAACGCAGTGTCTTTAATGAGAAAAGTGTATAAAATGTGCCCTTGATGTAATAGCTACAAGGTAATTGAACTAATAATTATAGTCCCCTGCATGTGCTGAGAACATAAAACACAAGCGATAGGTAATTAAAAAATATTTTTTTTATGCATTGTCTTCTCCTTGTCTCAAGCCAAGGTCAGAGAATCTAGATAAGCATTAGTGGGACCATCAGAGAACATCAAACCACATCCAGAAAGAGACACGGTCTGGACCAGTGAAGGGAAGTTTGATTTCCGACAATTGAGGCCGGATCTGCTGGTCTTGACCAGTCATTATGCATGGCTGAGTCTGTGCTGCTCCAAGAGCTTCAAAAAGAGGAAAGAGCATATCTGTGCCATCATCCTGTAATATTCCCAGACAGGATGGAGGACTGCACAGAGGCCAACAAAAGATTCTGAAAGGAGTGCAAGTTAATATGAAACAGTACACATGCAGATGAAAGACAGACAGTTAAATAGATGTATACAGATATGTAGACAGAAAAGAGGTACGGACAGTCTTCTTGAACTTGTGTACATCAATTAGATACACAAAAAGAGAATAGATAGATAGATAGATAGATAGATACCCTACTTCTGCAATCACCAATCTCCCTGTACTGCTTGTGTCTCAAGTCTCAAAAGGCTTTTATTTCAGCTAAGTGTCTTGTTGTGTGGCTTCTGAACGATGCTGGTCGCCAGCAGTGTCTGGCACAGCTGTAAAATCAGGTCAAACTGTAGAATAGCTGACACAGTTATAGGACGCTATTCACACCTTAACCTACAAACACGAGTTTGGTGTGATGTAAAAGACATACATCATTATAAACAGTAACTCTCTGCGTTATATACATAGATATATGTTGTCTTGATGACTTTTAATTCAGAGGAACATCAAAATTTGCGAGTACTTACCGGTCCAAAACAAAGTAAAGGTCGTATGCTCCGTGACAAGAAGAGGTTTCTGCTTTAAAAGTTGGAAAACATAAACAGAAGAAAAGCGTCACCGTGGTCGCCACGGTCCAGAGAGTTTTCTTTGTCATGACGAGTTTTGCATCCGCGGTATAAAATAATAAAAGTGGACCTAAAACCGACTTGAATGGCGTTTTCTTATATGAAGTGGCATAAAAGCAAAGTCAAGTTCAAAACAACGGCGCTGTGTCCCCCGGTCTGGCGCAACATGATCCAATTTATAGCGTTGCAGAAAAGTTCAACATCTTCCTGTGAAACATAGGATATGCAACGTCACTACATCTGATTTCTTCACTTATCCGTTTCACGCCGCCCCTAAAACAAACTGACCGGTGTCATTGTTTGAAAAGTTCTTCGAAAAGTTATTTGCGAGTTTGGGTACTTCACCCAGTTTTTGGTGCGCATGCGCGTTCGCCCAGCTGTGCAACAGGGTTAAAATGCCGTTTGGCTCGCGCACACACACCCAGCAGCTGCGATCCTTTAACAGGATGTGTGTTTGAATATGACTATAAAAGAAACAGTGCTTCTTTTTTTCTGTGGGATACTGAGAATTCTATTTGGTAACAGTGACTGCATTTTGATAGCAGACTGTAAACTGGCAAGCCCTGTATGTGGCAAGATGTGGCCTTGAGTCATGTTTTGTGTGATCTGCGTGGGGAATTTTTTTTATGTGCGTTAAATAAGCCATGAAGGTAATATATTAACACCAAGCTGTATTGGGCAATACTAGAAAGCACGCGATTATAACGATTATTTATCCAGACAATTCAGTGAATCATCAAGGGATATTGTGGTTGTAAAAAACCAAGCAGAGATAAACTGGTTACGTTTAGTTTCTAGTGAAGCACAAGCCCTGGCCTAAAACCACTTCTTGTTTATACAGCATGATATGTGCCTTTGATTTACATAGGCCTATTTATGTTTTTATAGATTTTGTATTTATTTATCAAGTTTCTCTAAGTGTCATTTTATTATTAAAATGGTGTTTGACTAAGATAGAAGATCCAAAGAAAAGTCTCTAGGTCAGAAACGTGTATTATTATGAATATTATATGGATATTTTTTTTCTCCAGCAAGTAGGGGTGTTTCTTTTTCTTTATTATTATTATTATTGTTGTTTCTTTGGATTAGCTGTCTGTTTGTGTATTTAATGCAGAACAACTGATAAATAATTAAATGTAAATATAATAATAATAGTGTTTCTGAGAACTTTTATTTGGGGGTTTGTTATCGGGACAGAGAATTGTTTCATTAGTCTGCTTTTCCACTGTACCATGACAGGACACGTTTAATTAAGTTCCATTCAAATTTTTAATTGCTATAATTACCAGCATCAATGCAAATACATTTTTGTTTTGCATTTCCTTTGATTACAACTTTTGAAAACTAATGTAATGTAATGATGGAGTTACGCTAAATGCAATATATATAATACGCTAAATGCAATATATATAATATCATGCCTTGAGTAGCAGAAACCATCATAAGCCACCATGAATTTTTAATAAGGCTGTGAATCAAACACAGTCAAATATTCATAATTAGCTTGGATTATAGCGATAATTGTCATATATCCAGATGATGGATCTGAAGTGGTATGGTAGTGTAAACACTGTTTGTGTTTTACATGCTTGATTATGGTGATGAACTGAAGATTTCATCGGAATGTTGGAAGTTCTATTCCGTTGGTTTGTCATGGACATTTTAATGGTAAGAATAATTGGAAATGACAGGGAAAACAATTCAACTAATTGTGAAATGCATTGAGGTGTTGAAACTCATTATCAGAGGAGTCCATAACAAAAAACAAAGGTATCCATAATTTCAGGCAACATTTTCTTCGCTCTTAAAACGGTAAACAACAGCCAAAAACAATAGGTATAAAAATTCACACAGGCAAAGAAAATCTTTTTGGTATCAAACTCCTTGTTTCTATGCTGTTACGTGAAGATGATGTTTAGTAATGTCTATAATTTTAAGCGTTTACACGAGCAAAAGGGAATGCAATTTGATCATATAGGCCCAAATAATTCGTAATTAGGCATTTTAAATAACCAGGTATCTGGGGCAAATTGTACTGCAAAGGCCTGTACGGATGGGGCTTTTTGTCCTGCTTTAAAATCTTTGTATAATTACTTTGTACTTTTCTCTTTTTTTGACAGCACTCCATATGTTGACCAGCCCAGCAGGAAATCCTGGTGCTCCCTATGGCCAGTCCGTCCCTAGAATGGGATATCCTGTTGGATATGCTGCGGACAGACCTCCATCAGTGTCATTCATTTCGTCAGTACCTCAGATTATCCTTCACAAAGCGCGGCTAACACTCAGCTAAGTCTGACCAGCATGTCTCCTCTCATCTCTTCTGTGCACCCTGAAAAGAGGGATGAATTGTGGCTGAATGGAGTTAATTGTTGTCATGGTTGGGCCTGTCATCTTAATGAGAGGATTCTGCAGAGTGCCTGCTCGTCCTTCCTCTTCTGCGTGGAGCAGGCGTCCGTGAACGTGCCCGAGTAGGACTGAACAGGGGAAAATCAAAGCAGACAGGCTGGGTTCATGAGGATTGACCTGTAAAAAAGACTCAATCAGAGCAGGTAAAAGATGTCGGAAGAGGAGAATGCTCGGACGTGCATGACAAGAGCGAGCTACCACAACACATCCTGATCTGGCTATGGCATTTTTTTTGCTTTATTCTGTTAAAAGGCTGGATAAATTGCAATGTAAAATAAAATATTTATATAACAGGGAAGTCGAGGTGTCACATACACTACTGTTCAATGCAGTTAGAGTTTGTTAAGTTTTCATGTTTTCAATTTTTTTAAAAAGATGTCTCTTATGCTCACCAAGACTAAGTCAAAAATACAGTTAAATACAGTAAATAACTTTTTTCAAGTTTTATATATTTTAAAATGTAATTTATTCCAGTCATGTTGGCATAGCTGAATTTTCAGGAACCATCACTCCAGTTAATTTCTCATTATTATCAATGTTGAAAACCAGGAAACCTTTTTTCAAGATTCTTTGATGAACAGAAAGTTCAAAAGAACTTTAGCATTTATTTGGAATAGAATTATTATATAAACATTATAAATGTTTTTACTGTCAATTTATGAATTCTTTCTGAAGAAAAAGTATTTTTTTCATACATTTCAGGTTGGGGCAAGTTGTATCATGTGCTTTTATAATTTACAACTATACTATACACTAATATTAACTATGATATTTATTGGCCAATTCTTTTTTTACATTCATTTTTTATTTTTATACATAATTTCAATTTGATACTTGTTTTAATAAATGTAAGTAATAAATTGCAGCCTAAACAAAAACTGATTTTCACAAGTAAACCTTGCGAGTAGTCATTAGAATAGAACAACTAGCCCCCGTCTCCTCTTCATATATATATATATATATATATACCCTTCTGACCATTACTGCCTGCTCACGCAAACATTCTAATATTGCATATTATATATACAGTATAATATAATATAATAGCTCTTTACAGAGTTACACAAATCCATTCCAGCTCTTATCAAATAATTTGGTGAACCACTCCAGCACCAGATCTGTCACCCCTCCGCTCTGCCCAGAGAACAGCAGTTGAAAGGAGTCAGAGAACAAGCAAATTAAAATCTGTCTCTCAGCACAATTTGAATATGTCATTTCCTCTCTCTCTGTCTCTCTCTTTGTTTACTCTCTTGACAAGCAGCCTGTGCTGGCAGCTTTGTCCATCAAATGACACCTGCTTCTCCTGATTGTTTGTTCAACTTCCTGTCCAGAGCTCTGTAGATAAATGTCAGTGTTGTACTCCAGCTATCTTTACTTCTTTCATCTCCATCACATCACAAAATGTCTTATAGGCACTAGTAGATAAACAAAAGGAATAAACATGAATATTGCGGCAAAGGTGTAAGGCATTTATTTCCCTCACAAGGCACTTAAATATAATTTGTGTGCTTGAAAATATATAGCATGGATAAGCAGATGCGGATGCCCAATCAATAAACAACAAATAAAACCCAATTAATAATACAGCTTCAGTCAATAAGTCATGACTGTGAGAACTCTCTTATTCACACGTAAATTGTTGTAATATCTAGAAAAATCCCTTTGGGGAAACACACTTAGCTTGCAAAGAAACAAGTTCAAAACTGACTAGCTGACGCAATACAAAACAAACAGCCATCTCTTACATGCTCCAGTTACATTTGCCCTGGGCACTTTTCCACATTCTGAAATGTATAGTGCTGTCATGTCTTTGCAATCAGTTGTGTTAAAAGTTATTTTATTGAAGCCTCATTTGTGTGCATATACAGTACAACAATGTGGTGTTCTGTGCTATCAGTTCAAATAATAAAACTATCAAGCTTCCTCGGTACAGTGCACATAATATTATGTGAGATACTCTTGTCATTAATTCAACTAATTTATTTGCCAGTTCATTAACCCTAAAACAGGCAACGTGTACCACGAGATACATATTCTTTAGTCTCTTGTAGGAGGCACGAGGAATAATTTTTCATTCAATACTGTTATCATTATCATAACTGAGTTTTTTTTTTGAGTATGGGGGTCACATCACTTAGTTAAAATTTTCTGTGCTCGTTTTGTTAGTTTGACCTAAAGCCAACATGTCCGCCCATGGAGCTGGACATTCAGAAAATGTAGAAAGTAGGCATATATTAATCTGACTTTTTTCAGCAAAAAAATGCAATACAACTATTAGTATTAATTGTGAACATTATCTTGAGATGTTGTTCGTGTTGTTTTTTATCGCATTTTGAAATATGCGTATCTCCTGAGATACGTTGCCTGATTAGGGTATAAAAACAAATCGCATCAAGGAGAGCAGATCCCCCTTAGTAGAAATCGCATTCCAGGGTCAGGGGCCCTTAGGGAAGAGCCTTATAGGCCTTCCTGGCCTCTAGCCAACCCCCCGTACACAATCCCCTTTCTATTTATTTTGAGTTTCAAAATTGTGCAAATGTTAATATTTGCATGTAAAACGGATAATATTACATTTAGTTGACATCTTTGCATTTTTAACTAGATTTTTCTCTTGCAGGGTTTCACACAGCTCATTTTATGGTAGAATAGGAGTGTCCAACCCTGCTCCTAGAGGGCCACCATCCTGCAGCATTTAGCTTCAACCCTGATCAAACACATCTGAAAAATCTGACAAAAGTCTTCAGGATTACATAAAAAAAATTATATTTTGGTACATAAATTGCATTATATGATTGTTTAGGGATGGTGCTAAACCGTGCAGGACAGTGGACCTCAAGGGTTGGAATTGCCCACCCCTGAGGATAAAGATGATAAAGACAGATAAAAAAAAATAAAATACAAAAATGTCTATGCCTCAATTTTAGGACACTTAGACATGTCATACATGCAGCATATTTTGAATATTCCATATTTGTTTGCATCAAATACATCATAGAATTATTGATGACTTGGGCTGTTTTTATACCCTAAACGGGCAACGTATCCTGGGAGATACAACTCATAAAATCCAAAATATATCAAATATTACAAAATTTCTTTTGAATATGTTTTACTTAAGTCCAGATGATATAAAAAGTGACATGATTTTTTTTGCTGATCATTTTCCACTCTTGCCTGTTTTAGGGTTAAGGGATCTAAACTTTGATATATAGTACACACAGAAATGCATAATATACCATTTTAAAAATCCAGTACCACAAACTGGAAAATAAATTCCTTCTTTAAATGCAATTACTAAGGTGGTCACACATGAGTTCACATGTTGGCGAAGTATCTCCTTAATAAATATGACAAGCTTGCCACCACGCATCTCCTCTGAACTCCTTGAGGTTTCTACCGCAATGTGACAAAGTCTTCAGACAGCAAGAGCCTGCGCAAGTTCCTCTCACTGTCAGCTTGCCTTGACAGCTGCCATTTTCAGTGGCCCAGCGTTGCTCCCACCGCCTGCACAATCACGCTCCACGTTTGTTATTTTTTCCACCTCATCCTTCTCAGGAGTGCAGAACAGAGATTAGAAAAACAGCAGCGTCACTTCCGATTAGTGGAAACTCGAAGGAGACTTTCTGAAAGCCGCATCTAACTTTATGACATGGTTGAGAAAGTACATTTTTTTGCATGTTGGGACCTCCCAGTCGGATTACAGGGAAGGGTTTCTTTATCTTCATTTAAGCTCATCTCTCTTGAGGATTTGCATGTTTTGCTTTATGCTTATAGATATTAAGAAATAAAGAGACAAACCAACTGTTCTGCTTTCATTTAGCACACCAAGACAACCTGAGTGTGATTCTGAACTAGCATGAGCAACACATCACCTGCCATTATGGCTTGATGTGAGGTTCTCTTATTCATTGGAGAGTGCTGTCTGCCATGTCAGTGCACATCGCAGATGATTATATCAGTCATTTCAGCCAAGCAGAATACAAATGGCCAAAACAAGGCAGTCACAGCTGCAATGGTCACTCTTCTAGTACATCCTTCTATGTGGTGTCTGGATTGACATCCCGCGTTGCACATTTTCAGACAGATGGACATGCACACCTTTTTGTTTTTCCTTTTTTTGAGATGCCAATGAGATACTGGATGTATTTGTATGTGCAAACAACCTAGTATGCTCCATCAATGCACCAGGCATCAGTGACACAAACAACTGTTACCTTGCCAGGTATGCCTGTAGAAACATGAGGATGAGGAAACAACTGCTTTCTTTGAGCATCAAACTATGCAATTTACTATATAACACTTTAGAAACCTGTCAAGAACATAAATATTTGAGTAACTGCCTTGTTTTAGTGGTTTACAAATCTAGCAGTTTCTGATCATTTATTCCTGTAATGTCAAAGCTGAATTTTCAAAGCTTCACTGTG
Source organism: Sinocyclocheilus grahami (assembly GCF_001515645.1). NCBI lineage: Eukaryota > Metazoa > Chordata > Actinopteri > Cypriniformes > Cyprinidae > Sinocyclocheilus > Sinocyclocheilus grahami. The sequence continues at coordinate 795,906 of NW_015505441.1, read as the reverse complement.
TCACATGATCCTTCAGAAATCATACTGCTGTTGGGCAGTTTGTCCAAAAGTCTGTATCACAGTTTGTTTTAAGAATTCTGCCAGTTTCACGGTTTATAACAGCTTGATCTGTTACATCTGCACGAAACAAAAGAAATCAGACGGGCTGCATGAGAATGCGTGTTCACTCTCTTACAGCAGGTGGCACTCATGGAACAGCAATAAACAGATCTTGTTGCACAGCATCTGAAATGTTGTTTTGATTGTTCTGAAATGCCTGAGCAAAGTCTTTAATCAAAGTATTTCTGTATAACTGTCTTACACAACTGTGTTCCAAAACAGCAGGCATCCACCGCCATAAGCAATGACCGCATTTATCATCATATATGAAATATATGAAAATTATTGTATTAAGTGGCCTCTCGTACGTTTCTCAGTCATATTTAGTGGCAGTTTATTTATTAAGTGATTTTGTTCTCTTTGACTCGTTGGATGGAAACCACTTTATTCGCAAATGTTTTATGTGATATTCCAGTTTTGCGCATAAGTTAAATTCAAATCTTTGGATGGAAGCATAGCAACGTCTTTCTGAATATCTCCCAGCTTTTTAACGTTCTACTTAGAGAACGTGTCTCCCTTCTATGAGGTCACTAACCATCCATTAAATGACTAACACTAATAGACAACATAGATGTGTGTTGCAGAGCACCTAAACAAGATTAAATGTGAACACTTATGTGACCAGTAAGATCAGGCCAATCTCTGCAATATTTAGCTGGACATTGAGCTGCACAGCCTCAACCCAAATGAACCTAATACAAAGCGCCACACTCTCCTCCGCTCTCTCATGGATGGTAGAATGGATGCCACGCTTCAGTAGAACTTTGATAAAGCTCAGGACCAATCATTGACAAACACTGCAGTTGGTTACAGCTCGAGAAGTGTGGCAGGACTGCGTTTCATTCTTAAATCAAACTTTTTCCTTCAGGCTAAAATCATGGGAAGAATTATTAGAGCTTGGGAGAATGGGTCTGCCATTGATGGTACATATTCTATTCTATAGCCTCAATTCTGAAATATTCACAACTATTAACTTTTTTTAAATGCATTTCAGGTTTTACCAATGTGCAAAATATTCTGTGATTTAATGGAGGTGCGGGCGCAGCTGTGATATCTACAGACCCCTCACATATCCTCTGCTCATTGTTATTTTGCCAGTTTAAACTTTGATGAACTTATTCCTAAGTTTCACTATCTACTCCCAGAGCTGAGAATCAGAAATACAGAACATTGCCTCTGTGCCGTAAAACTCCCTCAAAAACACTGGTGATCTAGGGGCCAGCCCACAGAGTCCCACTGTTCTGTGGGTTTGCTGGCTGTCTTTGATTCACTCTGCCACGGTCGGCTCAGGCCACCAGGGTTTCAGAGGTAACCGGCTGTGCTGACAGCTTCTCCTCAAGGCATTTGCCATCAACTTACCATCTCACCCCTCTTCTGCAACATCAAACACACCTTCTAAAACACACACGCACACACACACACACAACTGAAACAACAACATCAAATGTCAATACCCCTGAGTGTGCTGCTGCTATCATGGCAGAGTTTAATTTATGGAGAACAACAGCTGCATTCAGCCTTTAGTAAGCTCATAGGAAAATAGGCAAACAGTTCAAAATCACATGACAATCAAGCAATATAACATGAGTTAGAGTGCTGTTGTTGTGAATATGTGATGTTGTTGTTATACTACTTAATAAGTAGTTGCAATATTTTTTATAAAAGGTTCAGTAACAACAGTAATGGTCTGTATCCTACAGTAACATAAAGCTGATAAAGTTGACTTTTGTGCATAACCCAGATGCATATAATGAAATATATAATAATTTATAATGTTTTAAAATAAGTATCTTATGCTCACCAAGGCTGCAATTATTTGGAAGTCATTATATGCAAACAGTAACAGCAATATTGTGAAATATTATTTTGATTTAAATGAAATGTTTTATGTTTTAATACATTTTCAAATGTATTTTATTCCTGAGGTGGCAAAGCTGAATTTTCAGCAGCAATGATCCTGAGAAAACAATGAGAAGTCACTCTAATGCAGATTTGGAGGTCAATTATTATCATTATTAGTGCTCAGTTATTAATAATGGTTCTTATGATTATCAGTGTTGAAAAGAGTTTCTGCAGCTTAATATTCCTGTAGGAATCATGAGAAAAATTCTTTCTTTTTTTCCAAAATTGAATAATGATGAATAGAAAGTTTCCACAAAAATAATAATAGTTATGTAGGATCATGTGACACTGTAATGGCTGCTGACAATTCAGCTTTGACATAACTTGAATAAATTACTTTTTAAAATATATTAAACAGATACTTTAAATTGTAATATTTTACAATATTACTGTTTTGTACTGTATTTTTCCTTAAGTAAATGTGCTTAAAACTTAATTTTTTTACTAGTATACATGCATATTTTTACATTTCTTTCTTTCTTTCCTTTCATTATTTCTTTCTTTCCTAAAACATAAAGGCTCCTCTATTACTAAACTGACCAATTTAGAAAATGAATGTATTTTGCTTCCATTCAAAATGAGTGGTCACCTTTATTTATATAGCACTTTTAACAATACAGATTGTGTCAAAGCAGCTTTACAGTATTAGATAGGAAAATAGTGTGTTAATAATGGGACAATAGTAAACACTCAATTTTCAGTTAAAGGCAGTTCATCATTGAATTCAGTGATGTCATCATCTAGCTCAGTTCAGTTTAAATAGTATCTGTGCAATCAAGTCGACGATATTGGTGGAAAATAAGTGTCCCCAACTAAGCAAGCCAGAGGTGATTTTGTCAGTGATCCGAGAGATTAATGCATCATTAATTATTACTTATTAATTATAAGACTATTTTAAAATATAAGGGCACTATCCTTTTGTACATTAGCATAATTGTAATGCTCATGAGTATGTATATAATAAGTAAATATAGGCCATATAAAAAAATAAACCTGCTGCAATACATATCAGTCTCCCTTAAAATATAGCCTAACTCACGAGCCGCCAATAATAAACTTGCCTTTTTAGTCGTTACTATGTCTATTTTTGCTCCGCAGACAGTTCCACACAAAGCCACAGCAGTGTCCTTCCTGAGTGAATCAGTGTATTTGAACGAATCGTGTGAATGAATGATTCAATGAAAAACTCATGAAGTCACTTTTCGCCACCTACTAGTGTATGGATGTAACCTGTAGAAAAAGTTATTGACAAATCCCAAAGATTTACATCCAGACTGACTGTCTGTAACAGTGAAAAATCGTAGTGCTGTTGGACTGTGTCAGCACTTTGGAACGCAGACCTCGGCCAGTCACATTTGAAGACTAAAACTAACTGTTGTACAATATGCTAATCAAATTTTATGGGCATATATATGAAATAACAAATAACAGTTAAGATTTTAGTACATGGTGTGCTATATAACATATCACTCTGTAATCATGTCTATAGATGAAGTGGCATGTGAGGCCTGGGGCCATTCACATATTGCGTTTCTTGCGCACTCAAGTTCGTTATTTCAAATATAGACGCGCGGCAGGCGAGCTCATAATGGAAGCGACGCGGCGCTTTCTGCTTTTTCCCAAAGCGTTTGGGCTCCGGAGGCGTCTGCCGTTGCAAAGCAACCATGGCCTGCGCTCTACATGAAGACGCGGAAGTTTCAGCAAAGGATAAATGGATTTGCAGCACTAAAAGTCACTTGCTACTAAATTTATTTAAAAATGGCTATCCCTGTACAGCTATGATCAGCTGTTCCTTCATCTTGGCTGAGCTTTCTGTTACGGGAAAGGATGAAGCTGATTGGTTGGTTCTTGTCACATGACCCGCGGTGCGCATGCGGCATTCTGAAAAGTTGAAATGTTTTTATCTCGATGCGGCGCGGAAGCGCTTGGAAATAATGAGCGCGTCTACATTTGAAATAACGAACTTGAGCGCGCAAAGAGACGCGATATGTGAACGGCCCCTAAGACTGTTGGGGCCAGGCCCAGTCCTTCACTGCCAGACGTGTGCTTTCCTCTTTGTGAAGGGAGGGTGAGCATATGCCCTGGGGCCGCCCAAAACCTGCAACATTAAAACTTGCCATGGTGGCTCAGCTCAGCCATGAACCCTGAGCTAGTCTGGCAGCTTGGCTGCGAGGAAGGATCTGAAGCCTGGACGACTGGGCCTGCAGTCAGAGCCAGGGCTGGATTCACTGCCTTGCACTATGAACAGGTATCATCGATTACAAACAGAATGTCCAAATCTCCAGAATTCTGCAGTGAGAGATACAGGTTTGAACAGGGGCCACAGTGCCGATGATTTCAGTGTGGGCACCAACACATTAGAGGGACTATAGAAAACTAACTTCTTGATCTTTAACTTTTTTTTTAAAATTAGGAATATTTGCAAAAAAGAACGCTAAAAATATTGATATTAATAATTTTCTGACAATATCTAACATATAATGGCCAAAATGTTGGCAAATTGTGCGTGCTCTTTTCCCATATTTTTATAGTTACATTTCTTTATATTTACTTTCCTTTATCATCATTGTTTAACAGTCCCTCCTCAAGTCACTTAATCTTTAAAAATGCTAATCATTTTAATAACAGTTAAATGTTATCTTCAGACGATTTCAAAATAAATATCCATTTCTGATACAAATGCTGTTATGCATAAATGCACTTGTAGCATTTAAGTTTTACATGTTTTATTTTCTATTTCGACAAAATGTTCATATCTGCCATTTATCAATAATCAGCTATAAAAATAAATATTGGCTTATCAATATCAGATAGTATTTAAATATTAGTGAATACCTACTTTTAATTAAAGCAATTCCATAACTTTCTGTACATGGAAAAGCAAAATTGCATAATTTATATGTACATTTCATTATAAAAAAAAAATAAGCCATAATATAAAATGGTGAAATGGCCTGAAAACCTACAAAAGTCATACCTTTTCACACAAGCCAATACAATTTTGCCATCTCATACAAATGAGTTTTGATGAGAATGTGGGACTACATACTGTAATAAATCTCATGCTCTGGATACCAAAGCAATGTTTCCCCCCTTGAAGATGCATCAGTCTCTCCTCCAGTTTACAGCAAAGCTAAATGAATGCAAAAGGCTGAAAGGTCTAAACGTTGAATAAGTGCAAGGAAAGTGAGGGTGAGTGAAAGATGCATCCCTAGCACCAGTTTCTCCTATTGCCCAAATCTTCTCTCCTCCAGCACTCACTATCTCGTTCTTGATTGTGCTGTGGGAGCTGCAGAAGGACATCAGTGCACTTGTCTGAGGCAATGAAGCTTTTTCCCCCCCTCTTCCTCTCGTTCTCTCTGCACAGCCCTCGCTGTGTTTTTGGCAGTCGCAACTGACCATCATGAGCCGTGGTGCCAATTTTAGTGAAAACTGGCACATATGGCAGCTGAAGTGCCATATGCCATAACAGAATATTTTTGGCGGTTTCCTCCATTTGTATAATCACTGGATCTGATATAAAAGTGGCTCATTATTAATTATTCCTTTTACCATTTTGAACCCCTTTAAAAGAACCATTTTATGCAAGTGCAGCTCTGAGGTTCATATTAATAGGAGCATTTGGTCATTTACAAAGAGATTAAAGGGGATGGATTTGGGATTCTACCTGTGAGTCTTTTGTAAGCACTGCAAAAGCACCTGCGTGTACATGATTATGAGAAAGAGTCCCTATTTCCGCTTGTTTCCATCTGCACTAAACACTTGTGTACCAAGACCGCTGTATTGTCTTCCTCTTTACAGGGTTTAGACTCCTTCCTTCTCCTCTTCTGCCCTCCATTGGAAAGACCATGTTAAGTCTTCAGAATGCTCAGTGCACAGCCCTAATCAACTTCATTCTTTCTATTACATTTAAGTGACACAGCCATATATCGTAAAGAATTTTTGGTTACACTTTTTAAGGTATCTTTGTTACAGTATAATTATAGATTTAAGTACTGATATTAATTACTAAATGTACTTAATATATGGTTAGGGTTAGGATAAGGGTTTGGTTTAGGGTTACTTGCATGTAATTATACATAATTTATTGTTATTAGAATAGTAAGTACATGTAACGTGTTACAAGGACACCTTAAAATAAAGTGTTACCGACTTTTTGCATCATTTTTGATAAGCTAAATGCATAAAATGTACTTTGACTGTCAGGACTGAGCTTTGTAGTTTATACTGTAAAACAGTCTAAATCTGTGTTCTCTTGCCAATATGACAACGCCACAGCAGATGTAAACATTAATCAAAACATTGATAAATATGAGCCTTGTTCCTCCATCAGATGATCCCTATTGTTATCATGACATGCCGTATATGTTGTCATCCTTAATCTCCTTTTCCTGCAAGAAAAGCAGCACAACAGCTGAATTGCTAAATAAAAAAACAGACCTTTGTTAATTGTAATTATACACTGACTTGCATCTGTTTGGAATACGTTCATGTTTCTCTTTCTAGCTTCTGGTAATAAAATCATATCATTCTAGATTGGCGCGTGGCATGTCTGAATGTCCAGAATAGAGTTGTTCTTAATCCTTTAGAAGCTTACAGTTCAAGATAACAATCTCTCCTTTTTCCTTCTTAAACACAGGATTATTTTCTTACAATCAGATAGACTTTTAATACAAAAGAATATCTTAATCTCTTGTCCCTAGTTAATCAATAAAGTCCTTGTGACAAAAAAAACAAAAAAAAAAGTTATTTAACATCAGGGTCATGTTGAGCTGACAGAGTACTACAATTAGCCTCCGCACGAGGATGCCACAGAGAAATCTGCTCCGTGTTACTTACACTGAGAAGGCAGTTTGCCCCAGTAAAGCGCCGCTATTAACAGTGGCTATATGTTTTAGGACAATAAAGGAGGAGGAAGGGAGATTAATTCTGTCCACCGAACAGCCTCTGCCAGCCACCATGAACCTGCAGTTCATGAGCTAAGCAGATGGCTACTGATTGAGCAAGCTTTCAGAACACTGTATGGAAAAAAGAGTCCTTATCATGCTTGGCTGGACAAGTGTTTGGAGCAAGACGAGATTTACAGTTAAGACTGTGTAAATCTTTATATGTTAAAGACCTCAGCATAAAAAAATTAAAACCTATTTTGTGCAGGAAAGGGTTTAAAAATCCCATAATTTGACATGCACAATGTAAATTGCATTTAATATGTTATCTTTAATTTAAAAATATAAAAAGTTATTATTAAAGAAAAAAAAACATCTTAAAAAAACTTTGTGCACAGCAAAATGACTTTACCATATCAGTCTGAATTAGTGATACACCTAATGCACTGTTAATATTTTGTAATTTTCCATGAAGCTCTAAATTGGGAAAGAATGGTGTAACCAGAACATTTCATTTCAATTTAGTCCTCTCTTTAAAAAGGATCATTTGAGTGTATAATATCACTGTGAAATACATATTAGTACATACTCTATTATCATAATGGAAGATAATATAAGACAATACTTGTTGATATTTTATCTAGTTAATGGCCCTGAAAACCAGAGAGACCTCTTTAGTTAGAGAAACTGTGTTCATTTCGAATACTGATTCATTAGAAATGCATTAGATGATTTAAAGTACAATATAGATTATTGTCTTTAATACCTTGCTTTCATCACATACAAAAAAAAAAAAAGATTGTCGATGTTGTCCTCAACAAGAAGACAATATGCAGCATTGCTGAAGCAGAAACTGTTTTACACTACATTTATTTCAGTTTCTTTCTTTTTGAAAAACTTGATGTCAATTTAACTTTGCACTAAAGTAACCAGTCGCCCACTTGTGCTCAAGGAACCAGCCACATCTTATAGAAGGCTATGACAAATGTAATATATTTTTTTCGGACAGCAACTGATCAGTTTACCTTCTCTTAACCCATTTACAAACCAAAAGATTTTAATTATTAATTTCATTATTGATAATTGCACTTTACCACTTTACAATTTTTTTTATTTAGCAAAAAGCTCCAAAACGCTCTTTATATGGCAGCAACACAACATTTATCTTCTGATAAGAGCTATTCTGGGGGTACAAGCCACAAGAAAGATGAATATGTCAGCAGAAGGTAGTCTAAATCTCTCTTATCTATTATGACAGTTAATTAATTCTCTCGATCAAGGTTATGAGTTGGATGACATCCACAAGAACTAAGTACGACCGTGTCCCTGTGAACCTACCCCCAACAGACCCCATAGAGTAATCTATTGATTTGTGGACCTTCTCAAATCTTCAGACTGATTAATGTTTAAAACATTTCGCCATATCGGTTCAAACACAGCGGGACTGTTGCGTACCGCCGCAATATGTTGAAGGAAACTCTGGTGTGTGTGCACTTGGCTGGCTGAATACTCACTGCTGTCTCCCACAGATGTTAATACAGACATCACAGTCCAATCGAGCTGAGGTCAGGTTGAGCACGCGGGGCTCTCGTGCTTCTCTCCTCTAGAGATGGAGCGCCACAGCAGGTGTGCACGCGACAAGCTTCCGCGCTCATGAGCCGGGTCTCTGGCTGCAGCAAAGCGAAAGAGCACCCCAGATGCAGATAAGTATCAATAGAACAGTTTGCTAATTGTCAGTTGGCGAACCAGCACTGAGAAAAAAAGCCATGATAATTATAATACAACGACATAATGTAGAGCGGAGCTCGTCGCAAGTGGCGACATGCAGCTGTGCATTCAAAAATCCAAGCGAAGACAGGAACCGTCCGCGATTTTAAGGAAGCTGTGGGACAAAGGCACTCAATGAACAGTAACTCAGTATCACATGGAGAAACTTTGTGTTGCCCATTTAGCTATTGGCACGTTTGTAAATCAGCAGGGCTCAAAAGAAGTCATGAGCAAACAAAATTATTTCCCCTAAACCATCATAGTTAGGTTATAGGCTATTTCAGCAGGAAAAGAATGAAAAATGCTGCATAAAAATCTTTTAACTGATGTCTTTAAATTACAATGTTTTAAAAGACAGTACATGTAATTTTACTGTAATATACGATTTCAGGCAAGTTATTATAGCTAATTAATTGGAAGGGGCATTCCCAAAATTCACTGGTCAAACCATCACATTTGTTTGGATTTTATTTTTGTAAAAGTTACTGGAGTTCAGGTGTTTTATATTGCATTGTATGTTGTTTAGTTGATGTTTACTGCTTTATTTTGGCGTCACATATGTTGCCCTTGTGTGGTTAAACTGGGCTCTGTCTTTGTTATTAATGGCCACAATAGAAGTCATCATGTGCCACCTTCCATTGTGAAACCTGTGCTATTATACAGGTAACAGTAGCCTATAACAAAACGATAGCCCAAACAGACTGATATATTTATGACCTGTAAAATATCAGAATGCCATCCCGTGTGCATGTAACATCGCCACTGTATTTTTACAGTAAAGGTCTGCAATCACGACGTCCAGTTTTTGACCATAAATATAACAACACTGTACAGCAGGCTATACATTCAAAAACAGCATAAGCACCATCTTTTGAATATAATTCTAACATTAAAATGAATTAAAATAAAAATACAAAAACAAATGAGTGAATGTTCTTTGTTTTACAATGTATGAAAATATGAATTATGAAATATGCATCTGTTTTAGTGACTGCGGTGCACTTTATGTTTCAGCATAGATACCCTGCATCTACTAGCTAACTGTCGGCGACCGAAGAGTTAAAGGGAGGAGACGAAGCGTGTCACGCCTCATTGGGCAGATTATGTGCAGCAAACAAAAAGTGTGTATGTGGGTGCCACTCAGTCAGTGTATCGGCCCCATCTGCACGCCTCTCTGCGCTCGCGAGTCATAAGACGGTCGGCAACACTGTCACTTTCAACAGACGGGGAAATGTACTGACTGCACGGACTTCATCGGAGACGCTGAACACATACTTGAAGATATATTGACGGCAATTGTGAAATTTTGTGGATTATTTGATCCTAGTACCATGGTGAGTAATGACAATTTTGCAATAAAAACAGCCGGAGGCTAGTAATACACGGGGCTGTATGCAGCCCCCTAACAGCATCCTCGCAACCGTGTAGAAAGCTCGCAGATGGTAGACGATAGAGGGAAACTGGCTACACATCATAAAGTCATAAAGTTGGAATAACAACAAGCCCGCAGATAAAAAGCGCAATAAATTTTAGCCTGAAATAGGAGGTCAATGGGTTCGTCTCCTCTGTTTTAGAAATGCGCATATATTCATGGGTCTATTATAGTATTTAGTTGAAATGCATATTCATTGGGTCCTTTGTGTGATTCTCAGGAGTGAGACTGCGACCACACAGCTACAAAAGGAGAGGATCGTGAAAGGAAGGGCAAAAATCACACTAAGGCTTGTTATGGATGAAGGGAACTTTAAGCATTTGTGTCTTGATAATACAATCGAGAGCCGGGCGTGTCTGTTTGAAATAGCCAAGCATCTTCATCATAAATAAATGGTTATTTAAACGCTTTGCAGAATTATGTCTTTCATATTTCCACGGTTTCATTCTATTTTTTTATTAGGCGCGTCAGTGTCCTATAACCTACTTTATTTGAGCGATAAATACGAAGTAGCATTAGAATAAAAAAAAAAAACCGGTCTGCTTTATAACCACAGCCTGTACCACTCAGTTGAAAAACTGTAAACGATTTTGTAAATGTATTACGTTTTTAATAAACGAGTCTGAAAAACAGCTGCAAAATTGAACACAATTCGAGCTGCGTTTTACCTGCTTTGCAACTAACTGCAGTAACAACATTTCCCTCCACTCTTGTCCTTGTGTAGACATTATTTTTCCACTTGATTTTTCTTTTTCACCTCTTCAAAAAGCTGAGAAATCATGTGAAATCCCAGCAATATGCTGTTAAAACTATAATAAAACTATTAGAAACAGACATGAGCGATATGGAATAGACTGTATATTAAATATATTTCCCCACCGTTTTTAAATGCTACTAAAAACAAGTTACACGAGTGAACTGCAAGTCACGCGTAACAGAATAGCTACGAGAGATTCAGCTCATTTGTAAAAGTGCATCAGGGGGTTGGAGAAGAAAAATAATTAACTCCGCGTGCTGCCTTAATTAAAGTCTCAGAAGGAAAGTGGTGGATTATGGTAATAAGGAGACATACGTTCCTTCTTGTAGAATGGAGCTAAAGGTTAGCTGACGTGAAATCAGTGACTTTGACAGTGCTATTGAATCCATTCGATATGGTCCTCGATGGTAAAATAGACCGAACGGTCTCATAAGGCCAGATTTTCATCCTTGTCAAAGGCATGTAAAATATTTCCGACAAGTGAAAGCAAAGTCTGAAAATACGCAGAGAGTTACTACCGTGATACTGTCACAGTCACGCTTTTAAATCGAACAAATGCACTGTAAGAAATAATCTTCTTTTCGATTACTTCCTCTGCTTTTTTACAGAACTATTTAATTCTGCGTTTGCATTTTATAATATAGGCTAGATTATATCTTAAATGACATACAATACATTAAAGTTTAAAAAATAACAACACCATAAAAATACCAACAATGCATAGGCCTAATTTAAACGAAGAAAAATAGCTTTTAAAAAACAAACAAGGCACGGGCCTAAGTAAGACTGCGTGCTTGGAGATTTTATTAAATGCTTTGCTCAGGAGATTCACTTGGAATTGCACATAAGAACTAGGAAAATATTTACATACATTTTATAATTGAGAAATAGTGACTTATGCGCGGTTCTGTTTATTCACATGAATTCACCCACACTTTTGTCTTACAGCAAATGATGGAGGAATCCAGCTCTCAGAGACTGGGCTGGGATGGCGACGCGAAAGCGATGCAGCAGTGTTTAACGGATATATTTACCAGCGTGTACACCACTTGTGACATTCCGGAAAATGCCATTTTTGGCCCATGTGTTCTGAGTCACACTTCACTGTATGACAGCATCGCCTTTATCGCTCTCAAGTCCACAGATAAACGAACGGCGCCTTACATATTCAGGGTATGGTCACGCTTTATTTCACTTCCAACAAGTCGAGAGTTTGAAATGTGTAGCCTATTTATTTCAGCCATATAGGCCTAACTCCAATATATATATCGTTTTTACAAATATGTAAAACTGTGGTAGAGGAATTGTATTCTTTTGAAATAATTACTGATATGTATTTGCTGATGGTTCTAATGTTTTAGCTAAATGTTTGAAATGTTTGCTGGATACAGGTGGACACCTCAGCTGCCAACAGCTCCTCAGAAGGCCTGATGTGGCTGAGGCTGGTTCAGTCGGCGAGAGACAGAGACGAACAGAACCTAGAGGCCTATGTGAAGAACGGCCAGCTTTTCTACAGGTCACTGAGGAGAATAGAGAAAGACGAAGAGCTGCTGGTGTGGTATGGCAAGGATCTCATTGAGCTGCTGCTGCTGAGCTCAGGCAGAAATCAAGCCAAAAGTAAAGGTACACTTTGAAGATCAACATGTGATCTAATATTTTACATTTTTAAAAATTAAAAATAGCAGCTGTTTGTGTTTAAATATTCAGTAAATATAGTCTGATGAGTTTGCATAATATAGATTTATCAAATACTTAAAAAATGCATACACATTATACAAACTCAATAATTTATAGCTATAAAATAATTTGTAAAAATTATGTTTTAATAAAATGTATCATTATTATGCTATCATTATGTACCCGTTGAAGGAAATTTTTTCAAAAAAAAAAATTATCCCACCCCTTCATTTATTTGATGCAGGAACGTCGCCCTATTTGTGCCCAGACTGTAGCCAGCGTTTCCAGTTCGAATTTCCCTTTTTGGCTCATCTAAGATTCCGCTGCACTAAGAGACTACAAAGCACGGCCAGCCCAGAGGAGGAGGCCACGGATGCCAGTGACCAGGCTAGTCTACCTCCTGCCAGGTCCAGTCCCAAACTGGGCCGATCTGATGGCTTCTCCAATCCCCAGGAAGGAAAGCCATCCACAGACTTCCATAATCTAGCCAGGGATTTGGAGAAAAACAGAACCAGTCCGCCGAGCGACAAAGAGGCCGAGATCCTGAGCGAGAACTCTGGAAAGCGCAAGTTCTCTGACATGGAGGACAGCAGGAACAGTGGATTATCTCGGCCTCCCAAGTCCAAAGAGGAGTTGGCCAACTCGGCGCAGCAGTACCGTGGAGCGTACGGTCTGGACGAGAGCAGGCGTGCTTTCTCGCCCTCTGTTTCAGAATCGACGGAAACCAAGAGGAGCGCCTTCACCGAGGTCAAGAAGTCACCTCAGAGCTTGAAGCACAGCGGTAAAAACTCCAGCTCCAACTCGGAGAACAAGGAGGCTGGCCGGCCCAGCAACAACCCGGCTGAAAAGCACCTCAACATCAGACAGGTTCTCAGCGAGACTCAGCCCCCGCAGTCCCGAATGGAGACCTCGTCAATTGGCAGCGCTTTCACTTCGGTGCTCCAGCAGGGTGGTGGAGGCTCGGAGAGAAAGAGTGCCTTTAGCCAGCCGTCTCGCACCTTCTCGCAGCTATCACCTCTTGTCATGGCACCCAAGCTTCTGCCGGCAGTTGACTGCCATCCTGCGGTGGGCAACACCGTCTCATCCCATAGACTCTACCAGGCGGACCACCTCGCAGCGAAGCTCCAAGGCTCAGAACTAGGCAGCAACTGCCCCGTGCCGGGTGGCATTGCGAAACAGAACCCTTTCCTATACGCCACAGCCTTCTGGCCCAAGACCTCAGGCCCCATCCAGCTGCAAATGCCCTCTGCTCTCACGCTCCTGCCCCCCTCGTTTACTTCCCTGTGTCTGCCTGCCCAGAACTGGTGTGCCAAATGCAATGCCTCCTTCCGCATGACCTCTGACCTGGTCTACCACATGCGCTCGCATCACAAAAAGGAGTTTGCCATGGAACCTCTTATTAAAAGAAGGAGAGAAGAAAAGTTAAAGTGTCCAATCTGTAACGAGTCTTTCAGGGAGCGGCACCACCTTTCCCGGCACATGACCTCTCACAACTGAATTTTGGGGGATTTATTTGCTTTTCTGTCTTTCCTTCCTCCTTTCTTTTTTCTTGCATTTTTTTTAATCAGAAGGGAGTAAGGTTAATCTGGAGGAGTAATGCCAACACGTTTGCTGTCATTTTCAAAAGACATTACTGTTTAAATGGTTTGATTTCTTCAAATGTCATGTTTTGTGTATGAAGATGCATTTTGACTTAAAAACCTAAAATCTATTTATTATATGAAGCACTTATTATTTGAAAAAAGGGGACAAAAATAATGTAGGTGTACCTTGAATTTTGTATATATTAATGTATAATGTATAGAAATCAATTCAGATGCAGATCATTTCATTGAGTGTTATTCAATGACATGTTATGTCTATATGCATAAGGATATCGAACATTGGGAACATGATGTTGAAGTGTATTTAAGAGTGCATGTAAATTATAGTTATTGGTATAAGATGCAGTCTATTCGAAATAATGTAAATACTTGTTTTGTTTGAATACAAAGTGTAATATTTTGTGTCTGTGAGAAATAGATTCAGTGTTTGTTCCTTTTGCTGAAATTTACTATTTGATAGTTTATCTAATCATGTTGAATGCTTTGACAATAAAATAGCTTTATTTTCACCTGATTGTGTGATTAATTATGCCTGACTATAAAATGACAGGGAATTATATGTTAAACATCGCAAACGTGTACATGTGTAATCTGACCCTCTTAATAGTGTATTGCAGAGCAATGCTTGGTACTGTATTTACAGTTGTCGATAGAGTTCCTTTTAAACAAGATCCATAATTCATACAAAAACTCTAATATTATCGCGTATACGCGATATTTGTCTTTGTCTTGGGCACATTAGCGGTAGTCTAATATGTCTTTATTATTCAAAAATTGCCTCAACAATTCATCGACCATCGACTGTAATACGTGCACTAAGAAATTAGAGTAGTTGGGTTCTACACTCATAATGTTTGTGGAGAAATACACACACACACACACACACACGCACAACAGCAAAAAGATCATTGTCTACAAAATTAATATAAATAAATAAATAGACAATATGAATAGCCTACTACAAGGTAGATTAAATTAAACACAGTATTCATTATAGTTTATTATAATAACAACAGCAACAACAGTTATCATATTATTATTACTATTATTATTATTAATATTATTAACAACAATAACAACATTTCTACTTCGATGCATGCTCCTCACGTGATGGTGCTTAAATAGCGAGACGCCTCCAAGAAACACGATTTCCACTGTGGTAAAGGTTATTTTAGTTCTTAGACAATGAAAATAGCTAATTAAATAAATAAGTAAACAAACAAACCAAAGACGGTTGCTATATTAAACATGCGCGCTCTTTATTTTCAAACGACTTGTTCTTCTGTCACAATAACATGCATTAAAAGTGTTAATCGTTTGGTTTAATTCGCTCTTTGTGTTATTATAATCCTGTAAAGTGCGTGTTTCAGAAAATTAAGATAAAAGCAAATACTACTTGACTCCATTATTAGCTGCTATAAAAAGTAAAACAGATTGTATAATAAACTACTGAAAAAAATAACTCGGTTTAAAAAATAAAATGAAACAACAGCCTTTAATGTTGCGGAAAGGCTAATATAAATGTACACAGGCCTAACGCATAAAAGAAAAAAACACAAATGCCCACCCATAGGCTAATTAAAATTACATAGGCTAATCTCGATTTAGGCATTTACTACATATTTATCACACAAGGCACAATCAATAAAACATTTGCATGGTCAATATATAGTCTACCTGCCACAATCAACTGTGATTTACAATTATTGTTTTGTAAGACAAAATTAGACAATAAAACACCATATGGTTGTTTTCTTAGCTTTATATTACATGTCTTTTTCAAACAGAAATTAATATCAGGGAACTTGCATTGTGGCGCTTAAAACCAAGGAGCCGAGAGAGAGAGCTACAAGCTGTTAAAATAGCTCAACAGTGACACCAAGCTTTTATAATGAAAAATTCAACCAAATCAAGATTTTAAAAAATGAATTGTGATTGCCTGATATCGTAGAGCCTTAGTCTGCCACCTAACGGTCGACACAGGTGTCAACAAAGCCAAAGTTCAACCAGCTAGTCATTTAGTTATTTTAATTATAAAATAACTAAATGTAAAATAACTAAAATAATTTAGCTAAAAAAATGTAGTTATTTTACTTAGTTGCTTTGTTTTAATTATGCATTTATAAAATAAAAAGTGATCTTCTGAGTAAGGGGGAAAAAATAGACTCGCACTGAACTTTGGTTCAATGTGATATCGATGTAATAAGTGGACCTAAAAATAAACCTTTCCCAATCATAAAAAGCCATGAAAGAATTCAGTCCAGAATATGAGGTAATGAGCTGGGAGATGATGATAGTCACTTATACTTACAGAAGATATTTATTGCCTGACCCATGTTTTGTGACTGGAGTCATCCGTCCCTTCATAAGCTCCAGTTACATTTGTCATGGTATCACTCAGCACCTCTCGGTCAGGCTCAGTTTATACCCTTCTCACATGTGGCCAATGTGGTCACCCTTGGCTAACCTAGCTGGCCCGCTTCTCATACTTTATGTATGATCATGTCCTATGGTGAACTGCTCTTCCATGCATCTGTCTCTTCCCTTCATCTTCCTGTTGTTCTCTAACATCTTGGCAATGGGGCCCTTGCATCAAAATAGACCTGTGTGAAACACACCGATCTCAAACAGTATGTATATGAGCATGGTATTTATAGATGATTCACACTAACGACGCAGTGACATCCGAGATCATGACAAGAAGCATGAGAAAGCCAAATCCATAATTTATAACTGCCGATTGACTGTTTGCATTTCTCTGCAGAATATAACAGATAGAATAACCTGTGTAATTTTGCTTATAGTTTATGGAATATTTCAGTGTTTATTATAAATTATTTATCCATGCACATCATCATTTTTTTATCAATTTTTTAATAAAAATCATTCTCCCCCCTTCATCCCATCTAGCAGCAATCTGTCACTCAACAGACATGAGATCCCAGCAATTTAGAAAACAACAACTATCCAACAATCCAAATGATTCCCAGTGGACACATTGGGCCTTTTTTTTCTCTTTTGAGAAGCAGTTTCACTAAGATACACATTACAACAGGGATGAAAAGATGACGGCAAGTTCCGTTCCATGCTAACTTTAATACTTTAATAAATGAGCCAGTGATCTGATACGAGATGAAAGTTCATGAGTGGTTTGATACTCAGCATTGCAATGGACAACAGCGAATATTATGAAATATTAGACCAATGAATTCCACAAGTAAATACGTAATTAGCATCAATAATCTATATGTGTTTGTTTGAACCTCTAAATTCTCTTCAACAGTTGCCTGTTTATTCCGGGGATTAGCTATGATTGTGTTATTGCCTACCATTGGTTGCATATGAACAACAGGCTGCTTAAGTTATTTTAAAGCAGGACACATTCAATCTTCCTCTAAGCTGACATGGACAAATTTACACTTCGCGTTCACTTCAAAGATGAACAGATCCGCTTTATAGACATGCGTTTGCACTTTGCATGCTCTCTGTCCTCCTCAACTGTTTGTACCTGTCTTCTGTGAGTCTGCCTTGAAAATTCTAAGCATTGCTGAGAGTAATAGACAGATCTGACAGCAGGCAAGTATTTAAGCTGCACCTGTCCTTCCTCTTCAAACTTCTGTCCTTCATGGGTCATACAAAATTTTCAAGTAAAGAGAAACAGATTATAATTGAATTTAGGCATCTTCTGCTGACTCTCTTTTCTTGCTTATTCAGTATACCTTAAATATATGTTTTTTCTAGGCTATTTTAATTTTTTGTATATTAAAAGGATAGTTCACTCAAAAATGAAATCTCAAATTCCTGTATAATTAACTTTCTTATGGGGAACACACAAAAAAATATCTATTTTGAAAAGTTATTTTCTTCATGTATTGTAGGACAAAAACGTTCTTCAAAATATCTCCTTTTGTGTTCCACAATAAAAAGAAAATCAATGACATGAGTAAATGACAGAAATGTCAAAACTATCCATATTAAGTACATTTGAACTATTAAGTGGTTTCTTCCTACAATTAAAAAAAAGGTGTAGAACCCATTTTCACTCAGAAAATGCTAGTAAATTTCACAAATAATTACAAAGAAATGTCAAGTACACTCTAAAAAATGCTGGGTTAAATATAACCCAGCGCTGGGTTAAAAAGGGACAAACCCAGTTTTGACCCAAAACAACCCAACCGCTGGGTCAAAGCAGAGTGATACCATTGTGAAATGTTCAATTTTAAGTTTTAATGACTGATATACAATTATTTTTCTTATAAAATGTAATTTCTTATAAATAGTACATTTTACAGTTCATGCCTGGTAAAAGAAGGATATTAATGTGCTAAAAATTAGATTTTAGAGAATGGATTTCTCATGTAACTGTAACTTTGATGCTTATGGATCTGCACAACCCAGCGCTGGGTTAAAAAGGGACAAACCCAGTTTTGACCCAAAACAACCCAACCGCTGGGTCAAAGCAGAGTGATACCATTGTGAAATGTTCAATTTTAAGTTTTAATGACTGATATACAATTATTTTTCTTATAAAATGTAATTTCTTATAAAATAGTACATTTTACAGTTCATGCCTGGTAAAAGAAGGATATTAATGTGCTAAAAATTAGATTTTAGAGAATGGATTTCTCATGTAACTGTAACTTTGATGCTTATGGATCTGCACTTTTTTTTAGATGTTGATTTATTTTTTGCATGCATATGAAATCAAAGCAAAGCGCTCGTTCACATTCCATAGTTACAGTTATACTGAGCATGCAGGTGTCAGCAGCTCAGCCGCTAACAATGTCGGACACAGCTGTTGTTCGCTCTGCTAATGCAACGTGGTGAACCGCAATCGAACATAAATTATGCAACCGCACAAAAGATGTACCAGTCATTCATGCCGTTAACACAGACACCAACACCATCACGTTGTCGTTGCTGGGTCATGCCAGGTCGTAATTTATATGTCATCAACAGGAACAAGCTGTATGCTTTACTAAGGCAGTGTACAGGTCACACATTTTATCTTGACAGCAGGTTTGTTGTTGTTTCTTGCTCTGGGTCATTTGTCACAGTGCACAGGGTGCTGCTCTCAGAGAGAGGCCGCTTTAAGCGTAGCGGTAAAATATAGGCCTTCGGAAATCCACTGTAAAACTATACGGAACTAATCTTTCAGCGCTGTGCAGGCATTTCGAGTGTCCAGCTCTGATTACTGTGCCTTGAGCCAAAGCAGTCAGGTAGGCCTGAAGGTGGATTTATGCTACGGGAAGTGCACATGAAACTCCCTGTTGATTGGTGAGGGGGGGAAATGGTGACTGTTTGTTGGTTTTACTAGATAGGAATAAGGACTAGAGGGGGGGAGGATGGGAAGACTTCAAAAGATGCATTTCTCTAGTACACAAGAGGGATAGGACTTCACATCAGAGAGTCCAGCAATTTCCGTAGCCTCAACTATGACCTGAAGGAATGAAGCCTGGAGCAAAAGCCTGACACTCAAAGGAAGATGCATTGAGCACAGAGAGAGGTAGATGTAGATGATGTATTAGAAAAAGGCTGTTGTTGAACATTAGAGGTTTTTCAGAAGCTAGGTGGTCAATGAGAAACAAACTCTCAGAGAGAGTTTCGGCTCACATCAATGCATACTATTACCAAATTTTTCAAATGTCTTAATATATTATGATACAGAGTAACATCACAATGTTCGAAAGGATAAATTATGCATATGCGAAAATACGCAATATAGCTTGATTACTGACACTCTTCAAGTACAATGTATATAAATAAATATCTGAACAATTAAAAATATTACATATTACAATCTTTTATTATACTGACTGTGTACTTTATTTTGTTTAATTATTATTTATTTAAAATGACACAAATATGTATAATACATTCAAAAATAACATTTTAACATTTTACATTACTGTAAGTAATGCAATACTTAAAATAATATGTGTAAAATGTATTTGACATATTTAAGATAAACAATTAAGGTGGGGGGTCATCATGGCATATAAATAAATAAATTATTGCAATTACACCAACTTCTTGAACAGCCTCTATTATTAAACTATTATATAACTATTAGAAAGGTGAATGATGCATTTAATCATCCATAAGGAGATGCTGCAGTTACAGTACATAAAGGCAAATAACACTCACTGGCACTTTTTAAAAGTACATTGGTAACCTTTTATTTACCTCTGACTGGGGTGTCTATCAAGGGGGAGGCAGAGTTTAGCCTGTTCGTTTTTATCTTGTCAAATCTGTCAGTAGATACTGATGGCCTTACACTGACAGCGATTTCACTGCTCACTGACAGGCAGCTCTGTCTGTAACAAGTGAACAGGTGCTTCTTTGTTCCTCACCAAATGCCCTCGGACACTTTGCAAAAACACAGCGCTGGCTTTCTCACAAATGAATGGGGTACTACTTTGTCCAAAGCAAATGTTTAGATCATTTACAGATTAAATGCTTGGCTGATCCGTGGGCTGTTTTGAAAAGACGTGTTTGAAATGCGTGGCCATTTTCACGTCACCTCATGCTCCAACTCTTAGGAATGGGAGGAGGGAATAGGGTGAGCATTTCTGACCCTTAGAGTACAGCTCAAAAATGGCTCTCTGGTTTGAGGAAACCTCTAGATTGAGAGCAAAAACCTTCTCTCCTGTTCCGCCTTGCCATGGTGGAATGTTTCAGATGACTGTAGGCACGTTTGCAAAGGACTAAGGCTGAGAAAGTGGTTCAGGGGTCACAACACATACATAACTTGATTGTTATTTCAATAGTGAAATCTACATGAATCATCAGAGAAACACCCTCAAGCAAATGGAAATTCCATTGTCACGTCGTGACTTAAAAATAAATATCAGTGATTCCCAAATCAGGGGCTGTAAAAGGGTTTGTAAAATAACACTAATCACACGCAGAGGAAAATTAGAAAACAGCTCTCTATTTTAGAACAGAGTTTCTGCATGTTTTATGAAGGTAAATTTAAGACATTTTAAAGACCTTTATCAGACTAAATAAAGAAAATTTAAGGAACAAATTGAAGGGAACACAAATCTTCCTCAATAATAGTTTTGCTTTGAAAATGTCTTAAATCAAGGTACATTTACCTGAGGAGCAAAATGACACAAGTTGTCTGGTTTTCTAAAATACTTTTCAAAATGAAGTAGATTTATTTTTAAAACAAGAACAAATGCCATGTGCTCAGAACTTAATTCAACTTACTTTAACAGGAAAACATGTTTTCACAACCCATTTTTGTTTTAACCATAAACTCACAGAATATTGTTCAGTTTCTCAGAAAACAAGATTTTGTATCTTTTTGCATCTCACGTGTTTAGATATTTGTACTGGAAAACAACACAAAATAGAAAGGAAGATATATTTTTTTGCTGTGAATGCAACATTTAATGCCATGAAATATTGCATTTAAGACTTTCCGCACCTAATAAGACATTTTTAAGGCCTTAATGTGTGGAAACACGAATTAAGACTTTTTAAAGACCTTTTTAAGACACGCCGAAACCCTGAAGGAATTTTTCATTCTTTAAACATAAATACTTGCCCAAATATATTATTTTTCCTATTTGTGAAGTGAAGTGACGTAACATGTGGCCAAGCATGGTGACCCATACTCGGAATTAGTGCTCTGCATTTATCCCATCCAAAGTGCACACACACAGCAGTGAACACACACACACCGTGAACACACACCTGGAGCAGTGGGCAGCCATTTTTTTGCTGCGGCGCCCGGGGAGCAGTTGGGGGTTCGGTGCCTTGCTCAAGGGCACCTCAGTCATGGTATTGAAGGTGCGAGAGAGCGCTGTACATTCACTCCCTCCACCTACAATCCCTGTTGGTACGAGACTCGAACCCGCAACCTTTGGGTTACGAGTCCGACTCTCTAACCATTAGGCCACGACTTCCCACATACGTAATTTGCACATACATATTAACTTCCACATTATATGATAAAACATAGAAAGTCAAATACTTCCTTATAAAAAAAAAAAACCTTTTAAATTTACTGTACATTTGATACAGCTTCTAAAAGCATCATCTATCAAGAAGGAGACTCCATAATGACAGTACGACATTATTGCCAAAGCATGTGAGCTAACAACCATCAGCCAACAGACAAAATTATTGAGTATAATCTTTAAGTGGGCCAAACAGTCCCAACACTGTCCAGACGCCGTCATTCACGGCAGTACCTGAAAACCCATCTCCTCCCCTGTTACTCAAAAGCTTAATTCACAGATAATGATCACTTGTGCCAAAACAATAACAAATGATTCTTCCCCAAAAGAGAAAATCCTGCATGATACTACGAAGTTGTTAAAAGCCTGGATCATTGATGAATCAATCAGGATCATCAGTGTTTATACTCATCTGGGGTATTACCTCATTGCAGTTACTGGAGGGTCCAACACAAACAAATGGCCTTTACAATTTGGGAGGTAAACAGTTCTGCACTGTTTACATTAAAGTGATCAATCCGTGTTGTGCAGCAAGTGAAACAGACATCACAGACCTCCATGTCTCACCCATTCATCTAGTGATTAAGATCGTAAAGTTTTCAGGACACATTCCTTTCAAATTACTGAAGGCTGCCATCGCATCTTAAAGGTAACTTAAGCTGCTGTGAGCAAAATCTACAAATGCTCTAGGATCATGCAAATTCATGCATGTAAGGCATTAAGAGCATATAGCATGCATATTTATATGAGCCTTGCCATCTACAAAACAAATTGCTTGACTAGTTCACAATAGCTTTGAATGCTAAAATATTCATGAATATACATTAAATAACACTATTTATGTGTTATGTATATGAGGATTTATAAACCTCAAGGATCTTGTGATCTATGTGTAGCCTATGTATTTGTGTGTATACAAAGACTTCCTGTCCAGGTTTTGTACAGACATGTTGCAGTTAATCTCACATATAACTATGAATAACCCAATATTGTGTGCAGATGATTGAAATTCATATCTTTCAGACATTTAAAAAAAAAAAAACATGAAATTCCCACTGTGCTGTCCTTTAAGCAGAAAATATAGTGCTGCTTTTTGCTCTGCAGGTAGCTGTACTGAAACAACTGGCCCGGACACCACTATTGTTTAATTTAATAGAGAGATAATAAGGGAAAAAACGGAGAGGCTTTCAAAGGTCCTAATGAAACTGTAACATACTGGTTATTTAAATAATGCATTTTGTTTCATTCTGTGTTGTCTTTAACATGTGCTACAATTAATCCATGTAATGTTGAGTCCATCCATCCATATCTTATGGTGAGTCACAAATTGCCACGATTTTATTATTATTTTAAAATAGCAACATTTCCACTTTGAAATTAATCAAGGATGATCACACAGTGATAATGTATTGTCACTAAAAGTATTACACTGCATCCCTCACTGCTCATGTCCTCACTTTATACAAATTAAAATAAGCTATATATGTTATATGTAAGAAAACTGAAATAAAATTCTCTAATAGAAACATTAATACTATGTTCTGACTAAGAGAAGACACACAAAAAAAGAAAACAAATCCTCCTTTTACAAGATTTCACAGCTGCACGTGTCAACACTGGATATTAATGAACAGTGTTGGGGGTAACTCATTACAAGTAACGCGCGTTTTGTAATCGGATTACTTTTTTCAAGTAACTAGTAAAGTAACGCATTACTTTTTAATTTACAAGAGAATATCGGAGTTACTTTTTTTTTTTTTTAATTCCAATAAATTCAATTTATTGATTGACAGCTCTCCTGTCCCAATGTTGAGAGAAATCAGAAGATGTCACTGTAGTTCTAAAATAAATATGAATATGCACTAATTCATCTCACTCACAAAAAAAACACAGATTCAGTATTCCTCAAAATGAATAAAAATAATGCAACTCAGAATATGACGCAAACCTGCAATAATTAAATCTTAAACAACACAAATATCCTTTATGTATTTAATCCGATTCTCTTAACCAATGTCTTTGCTTCTGACCTTTGATGATCCAGTTCAACCATACTAATAAGCACAAATTACTCTAGACAAACATTTGTGTGTCTTTTTATTGAATACATTTAATATGAAAGTCAGTCTTCATCCTGAAGGTCCTCTTTCCAAAAATAACTGTATAGTTGTATATTTTAAGTTTAGTTGCTTTCTTGTCCCAGGAGTCAGTGAGAACTTCCAACAATAATGCAACTGTCTGTGTGATAGACAGACGCGTTCACGCTCGTGCGCGAGGATGAGCAAAACCCCAGCGCTACCTGAGGACCTCTACGCATTCTAGATAGACAGCTTCTCTTCCAGTCATAAATTATTTGTTTTCCACCCAGTTGTATATATGTTTCCTCGTGCGTAAAATGCTTACGGAGGCTGTATTTGGTCCCTTTACATGACGCTCTTTTCTCTGATTGTTTTTTTTATAGAAAAACATAGAGCCTCAAACATGTTTGCTATTAAAAGTTACTTACATTTTTTATTTGGGGTTTAAAGTAAAAGATATTTTGGTGGTATCTGTGGAAAATATTTGTATTAGCTATATTTTATCAGTCGCAAAATCCTTTGTTAATTATAACAAATAAGCAATGAAGAGATTTTGCTAACGTTTGTAGCCAAAATAAAAGTCCAACGGTGTAACCAAAACGCAAGAGGCCATTTCTGTGAAAAAAACCTTAAAATATTGTTTGTCAAGGGCACCAAGTTTACAAAAAAATAATAAAATATTTATTGGCTACATAGGACCTTATATGTATGTATGTTATGTATACTGTATGTATTTATTTATTAATTTATAACCTTTTTTTGTTGAAAATTTACGTTTTGTCAAAGTCAAATGGAGAAACCAACCTCTTGGTATTAATAAAAAAAAAAATGTATGATAGATTTGTAAATCACCTTGGAAAATATGTGAAAGCTTGTTTTAAAAAATATAGGCAATGTGAAAGGAAAGTATTTCGTACTTTCTACTTCATCATGGTTACACCACTTGACATTAAATGTGTTTTTCTGGAGCTATACTGATACAGTATAAACGTTTTTTTTTAAATGGCAAACATTCAAAACATACAAGTCTTACGTTTCTAAGAACTTGCCACGTGTTTTAAACTAGATTCCTAAAATATGTCTCCGTTTGATCACCTCGAACATCATTAATTGTCACTGACCCATGTATTAAAGTATAAATAAATAACGGCACATTCCTCTCCTTGGTCAAAGACGCGCTGTTTGGAGCTATATCTCCAATGATATACAGATCTCAGGACGGTTTGAATGTTTCGTCCGATATAAATTGAGGATGAGAGAGAGCGTCCTGCACATCTCAGGCACGCATCAAGCAGTGAGATCATTTGTGGTATAAATATCTCTTTGCCAGCAGATCTGCTCCAGCTCCTGCAGCAGCCGAGGGTAATGCCCACTAGTGAAACAGCGAGTTACCTCAGAGCGCTTGAACAGCAGCAAAATGCTGGAAGTGGCCTAGCACGCTCACAGACAGCTCTCTGGAAAGAATGAACGTTCCTCTCCTGCTTTTACTCCTCTTTCAGTTGCCTCGCTCTGCAGTGCCTACGGGATCTGAACGCGCGTATTTGGAGCACCAACTTGTCGAGGAAGGGCGCGTATCAGGGCGCAGGACTGGAAGACTGTACTGTAGAGTTGGAATAGGTTTCCACCTTCAGATTCACCCCGATGGAAGAGTCAACGGGAGTCACGAACCTAATCCGTTAAGTAAGTTGTCATTTCCCAATCTTTACGGACATGTGGAGAGCTAAAGTTCAAAGTAGTGACTGATTGATCCTTTTTTCATACTAAGTATGCCTGCACAGTGTTCGATTAGAATTTGCCGATAGAAATAAACTTACCAATACTCAGTACGAATGAAATTGTGCTAATTTACATCCGAAATGAAGATACATTATTAAAATGACCAAATAGAATCTAAAAAAATGCTTTAATGCATGCATGTTTAAACAGTTTTGCATAATAGAGAAAGTCCTTCCAAGTCACAGACAGAATTTTATTGATAGGCTGTGCAAAAACACTTACTGGCTCAAGTAACTGTTATTGCAGATTGATCTGACTGAATGAATGATAAACTAGTGCTTCCTCTGGTTGGAGTCTCTTGTTTGGAGCGGATGTTTATTTACAGGTATGGGAACAGGTGCAGCGGCTGAGATCAGAATGCCAGTGAGCTGAAAGCTGGAGTGAGTGGCATCATTAACATGCCATGCACTAGATTTCTGTTAATGGTTGAATAGCTGGGTACACATACCATAGTACTAGGTCTATTTAGAGGGTCTACTGTCAAACAGATGATCAAAATTAGATTAAAGTAAAAATGACTTTGAGTTTGGC
The DNA here is from genome assembly GCF_001515645.1 of Sinocyclocheilus grahami. NCBI lineage: Eukaryota > Metazoa > Chordata > Actinopteri > Cypriniformes > Cyprinidae > Sinocyclocheilus > Sinocyclocheilus grahami. The sequence goes on along the minus strand of NW_015505441.1, from coordinate 769,427 downwards.
TGTGGGTGTTAAGTCCATGTGTCAGACAGAATATTTAGAAAGCAAACATCATAGACCTGAAACATCTCTCTGAAAGAATACAGCCTAAACAATCTCATTTTTAATGTCAACTAACAGTAATGACCAATACTGTTAATGCCTTAAATATTAAAAAGATGGATGCTATATCCGAATGCCAGTCAGTTTTTATATTAAGCTATCAACTCTTATGTGTAGTTCACTTACGTAAAACCACCTCAAAATATATATTATATATATAATTAACAGTGGTAACAAACAGGCTCTTTAAAATCAATTAAAAAAAAGCTTATTTCTGAACCCTATGGACCCCATCACTACACACACACACTAAATGAAGAGCACCCAAACTTGTAGGACTGGCAAGTCACATTCATTTTTCTGGGTGGATGTTTTTTATGATGTGTGTTTTACAGTATGCTTTGCAGTGGTTTCTCTATTCTTTACTTACTGTACATATACAGTAAAAGGATCTAATATCCTGACTAATATAAAAGAAGACAAAAAGACAGATGAAAAATAGGCTATATACACACAGTCAATGTGTGGTGTTAAATGTATTATTATCAGATGTGACTCAGATTGTACATTATCCTGTACATACAACAGTAGACAGGAGGGGATAGAATAATGTTTAACTGAACTAATCTCTCTTGCTATAGCATTCAATAATACTTGTAACCAAAATAACCAGGGAAAAATAGATTTCATATTGTGTCTTTAAGAATTTAATGTTTTTCTAAACTATTTTCTGTTTAACATCTCCTGCTTTTGACCTGCAAGATATAAAGCTAAAAACACTTGATTTTTTATTTTATATATTCTCTGCTCCCAAGTTTTCCAACCATACAATACCCCTATGTACTGCCATTTTTATAACATGAGAGAGGTTGACATAAGTTATGACATCAACTAATAATGCCTCATGCCATACATATGTCAATGACATGGCAGACAACTTGCACATATTACCTGAACCCACTTTCAAAATTCAGTTGTGATTCTTTGGTTAAAGAATGCAGTCGTCACTCTCTTTTATAATCAAACTAGTGTGTGAACACAGCAATTGTTTGGCCTTTGACACTTAGGACATAAAGCCATCAGTCGTCACTGCAATTGGTGTGTTTTTTCGATCTGTAGGTGTGCTGGAGCTGTTTGCCGTGTCTCAGGGGGTCATAGGGATCCGAGGGGTTTTCAGCAACCGATTTCTAGCCATGAACAAGAGGGGGAGGCTTCATGCGACTGTAAGTCTGACCCAACACAATATAAACTCATACATCCACTACAAAAAAGTGGATGCAAACCAACCCAAAATGCCGAACAAAAACTCCCCATACACACTTTTGAAGGAAATCTCGGCTTACTGTGATATTTGTGTGCCTCTGCGAATTCTCTCTACAAAGACTTGTACAGCACAAAGCAGTGGAGAGACACACTGCAGTTTCAGAGCAATCTGGCTTTGCAGGGGTCTGGGCTGTCTGATAGAAGGCAGAGCTTATTAGCATGTGTTAATGGGAAGAGCAGATTAAAACGAGTCTGGGGTAGTTGATAATCTTGCAAGGAAGGGGATCAATATGTGTGTAAACAAAGTTGGACCGCTTTAAGGGCACTTAGCATGCAAAGAGCAAAAACCGGGACTTATGAAAGCAAAGCAACATTATATGGAATATATATAATCTGCATTCATATAGCTTTAAAATGAGAATTGTTTAACTCTCCCATAATAGCAACTGTCTTTTTTCCCATCCCCCCCCCCAAAAAAAGGATCGGTCTAGGAGACACTACACAATCTATCATATCTATTCAACCAATCTATCATTATCATTATGCAGCTTTCAACTCCATATTACACACACACACACACACACACACACACACACACACATATATATATATATATATATAGAGAGAGAGAGAGAGAGAGAGAGCATAATATATATTTAAAAAAAAAAATTTAAGTCTCACGCTCAACAAAGCTGCATTTATTTTATCCAAAAATACAGTAAAACAGTAATATTGTGAAATATTATTACACTTTTTAAATAACTATTTTCTATTTTGTTATATTTTAATATGTAATTTTCTCCTGTGATGGCAAAGCTGAATTTTCACCAGCCATTACTCAAAACAGAAATCATTATAATAATATTGCATATAATAATATGCTTAATATTTCTGTTGAAAATTTGTTTTTTTTTTCAATATCTTTGATGAATGTAAGTTCAAAAGAACAGTATTTATTTTAAACAGAAAAGTTTGGTAACATTATATATGTCTTTACAGTCACAAAAAAACACTTTACTGCATCCTTGCTGAATAAAAAGTATTATACATATTTATTATATATAAATTGTTCTGTACTTGTGTAGACCCTACTTCACATTAATGTTTTACAATTTTAGAAAACTCTTGTATGGGGCAGATAATAAAGTAGTCTGATAAATCTGAGGATTAGCCTCCGAACTGCTGCAGACATCATCTGTAATTAAAGCAGCTGCAGCGGCTCCGTCAGACTTGAATTGGGTTTCATTTCCTCAGACCAGCTACAGTTGCACAGGCTTATTTAATAGCTGTCAGCTTGGGTTTTAAACCCCAAGCACTTCACTTCGTAGACAAGTCGGCCTAACCAAAGGAGTATCAAATTACTTAACGTCTGATTTTTGTTGCACTGTCTGTCATATTTAATATTTAGATGTTTTCATAGTGGCAATTTATTGCTGCGATAATGGCAAGGAAGACAGATGTACATTATGCCTTGTGACCTACCCAGCAAGCCATTACCAACATAATCATTGCAAAGCATAAGAGGTCACTGCATTTATTAAGAAAACAATGGAGAGCGGGTGAGAAACCAAGAGGGAAATGGAGATGCAACTGTCTCCCATTCCATGAAACGTGGATTGCTCATGAGCCAGAGATGGCTCAAATGTAACTTTGCTCACATGGTCTAAAGGTAAAGGAAACAACTCTGAATAATATGGCGACACTTACAAATGGGAACAAATCTGCCGTGCCAAGATGTAATTATTCGTATCTGTGTCTGCAATGGTATAATAACTCAACGCTGGTGGTGCAAGGCTGAACAGTGGAGGTACCACAGTATGGGAAATCTTGAGAAAGGATTGTTTGTGGATAATATTCACAAAGAAAGCTGTCAGAGAACAGACACAGGTCAAACAGCTGTGCAAGTTCATGACTTAACAATAAAATGTCTACTGCTTGCAGACACCCGAACAGACACATGGGATCTCTTCAAACATGGATCGAAATAACCCCCAAAAAATGTCATAAAAGGATGTATCCTCAACAGCTGGCTGCTGTTTAAAACAGCAGTCATGCACTTCCAGAAGACAGAAACCATGTACCCTAATCAAACAAACGTTCAGATGTTTTTGGGGCAAATTACCACATTTAGGGGAGAGAGCCCCTGTGAAGTTATGGTGGGTCAAGTTGTGACTGGCATGTTTAGAAAATATTGTAATGGCACCATTTTCTGCTTTGCTGCACTCTTCAGCAAACCAGAACCGTTTTATTATTTCAGAGTTTGGGAATTATGCAAGACCTCTTACTTGGACTGACCCTCATTAAAATCATGATATAGTTTCCCACTAGATGTATTTTTAGAGAGTGAGGCCAAAAATCTTAATAATGTTAGTTGTGTACAGTTGTTAATATAAGCTGCTGTTTACAAACTACTAACAGTGCTCCCAAAAAGTATTTGCACACATTCATTAAAAGTCACATTCGACAGAGAGCCAGAGAAGAAACAATAACAGACCAGTGATGAAGTAGTCTTATCTAAGTTTGCTTCATGCTTGCTATCTAGTGTTGATTTGACCAAATTCATCTAATTGAATGATCTGAGCTTCAGATATTTAAAACATGAGCAAGATCTAATGGATGTCTGGTCTTGTCAGTATGGCTGCATTTCTGAAAGCCTACCTAAGGAGAGAGGCTTGCACATAACCATAGATTGCATGCATACAGACAAGCATGTATCCTGCTTTCCTGTGCCCTGGAAGGATAAAGTTGTTTCATAGTCTAATGAGTTTTCAGCCCACACAAACGAAGCTCTGCTTCTGTCAGTCACCCCAGTCTTTGATTGGAAAGTCGGTTTTGATGACTTTGAGCTAGGAGATAAAAGTAAGACTTGCAATTATTCTGAAACCCCCTCAATGCTTCATTCTGGGGCTTGTCTATAATCTGCTTGGTGCTTTTCATTAGCTCTCTTTATGAGGGGCTAACTCAATCAGGCCACAAAGTGTTCTCTCTCCAGCAGCTGCTAATGTGGCATCCAACAAAGTGTGTGCACAGTAATTACTTATTGTGTGCCCAAAGTGTTAAAGCTCTATTGATGTGCTGTGGCACTGTCTATTGCTGAGGTAAAATTGAAGCACAATACAAAAGCCGATCACTTCCATATATAGTTCTGCTCATAAGTGTACATACCCTTTGCAGAATTTGTCCTTTTTTTTTTTTAAATGCCGACTTTTTTAAAATTTAGTACTACCTTGATGAAGCTACATAAATTACGATTCAAATTGTGCATTAGTACATGGTCCTATAACTTCTTTAATTTCCCAGCATTCTCTGCACACATGTTTTTTTCCTCAATGTCTAGTACATATATGTTGATGACATCCAGCTTTGCCACTGAGGTAATTTTATTTATATTTTATATTTTCAATTTTAGAATTTTTTTTTTTTTTTTTTTAAATACATTTGTAAAAGATTATATTAAAATATAACATTCTTGTGGAACACTCTTGTGCAGCATCTTTGGGACAGTACTAAAATATGATTTTTGAAAGATTTTACCTATTATTTTTTTTTATTTCAGTTGGATCTGTACTGTATATTTAATACAGTATTTTTCCTGTATTGTACTTTCAATACCATTATCACCATCATTATCCTTGCAATACAGAAAATGAAAGCTCATAGACATTCATTACGCTTTTTCTATTCCTCAGTCTATAAAATGATCGCATAACTTACGATGAAAATCGAGCTGGAAAAGAACTACATGTCTGGTACACTGATCATGTCCTCTGGTGTTGTGTGATATCTACTATAATACAAACTGCTACTCTGAATAAAGAAGAATTATTTAATTCCATGGTGAAGTATGCAACAATGGTCTATTTATTTTATTTGTAGGCTCACAGTAACAAACTTGCTGAATAGCTTGCAGAAAAAAAGCTTATGGCGATTACATTTATACTAGAAATAGTAAAAGTTATTATCTCATTTGAAAGTAAGATGTACAAATAGTACAAGAAACCATACACTAAATAAACACCATTGCAGCTGGACTCCGGCTGAAGTACAAACAAAGATCATCAGAGGGATCTAGTATCATTCACAGGCTGTGTTGAAAGCCAAGATTCAAGACATATTAACATGACCATTAACATGCACAGGCTGAACAACTTGTTGATTGTCTATCTTTGTAACTTTTCATTCCCCCTTTTCCTGTCCTTTTCCCCAGGAGAGCTTTACAGATGACTGTAAGTTCAGGGAGCGGTTTCAGGAGAACAGTTACAACACGTACGCCTCAGTGATCCACAAGAACCATCGCACTGGTAGAGAGTGGTTTGTGGCACTTAACAAGAGAGGTAAAGCAAAAATGGGGTCCAGTCCGAGAGTGAAGTCACAACACGTGTCTACACATTTTCTGCCGAGGATGAACTTGCATGAAAAGACTGAACAAGGATTCACAATAACAGACAAAGAGAAGGAAAAACAACCACCTCCACATCCACCAACACCTTCTATAACGAAAGTCGCAGCCAACACCGGAAAGAAGAATCGACCAGTAGTCAAATACTGGCCCAAGTTTCGATTCGGATAAACCAGTGCTGTCTTAAACATGGACTAATCTTGCAAAAAAGACAAGCTGGGAAAAATATGGTTTGCTGAAACAACCAGTTTTCTCTTCAGGATAATCAATACTTGCTTAACTTAAATGACTTGAGCATTCCGGTCATCACGTACATTAAGGGCTGAATCAGCCAATCACAAGACCTTTTCAGGACGGAACTTCTAATTTCATGAGGATCTTCTGAAAATCCTATATATTTGAACTAAAGTCGCTTTACAAGAGGATTTGCATTATTATCCTCAGTGATTTTACAAAATATAACTACATTTTTATATTATACCTCACTGTATTTATACAATATATTTATGTCTCTACAAGCTTTTTTGCACAAACAGTTATCCAGCTCCCAAAATTATAATGTTTGAGATGGTAATATGCAAATATTTTTTTTTAAAGGTGAACAACAGTACAGGAAAAAGAAGGCATATGAATTTGAATGCTTCTGGGCTGAATAATGCACATGGATTGCTTATTTGCATGAAAAGTCTATATTTCTTCTACTAGATGTCTGTCCATCAAAACTATCAGGCTAGATGCTGACTGTCATGGAAATTAAAATCCTGTCATGACCCCAGTTCATTCCACAGAAGAGCAATGTCTCACAAGGATAAACATGTCTTGTGGGACTGCTCTGTGTTTTTTATGAGCTCTGCTCATAGGTGTATCAAATGGCAGACAGTCGTGGTATGACTCTTCACAAAATATCCCTATAACTGTCAAGCAGGGCACACTGAAACGGTGTGGAAATCATCTTTAGTGTTTACAGGTGATTGCAACCATAATCCATTTCCAAACTTTTCACAACAATTCATTTCTAATAAACATTTCACTGTAATGAAATTAAAAACATCCTGTGTATAATTCCTAAAATTATTCTGAGGCTATTGTCTGTTTTACAAACTACCACGAATGTTGTGCTTTTGTATTTAGAATGGGAATATATTAGGATACAACAGAAATCCTTAAAAGATCATAAAGGTTTAATCACAACTATTATTGCACACTTTGTTAATTCTGCATTAGATTCTCCTGGAATCATCAATGTGGCCAAAATCCATATTGTGCATGCATGGTGGTGGTAGTGGATATCTATGTCTGAAGACTTGCCCATTGCAATTGACATAACAGCTGGCTTGTGCCATTACCCTGTTGGGCTGGTCCAAGGGGTAAAGTCAGGGTTTGGTGGAGGTCAGACATTCCACCGGAAAATGGTTTACAACAGTGTCTCATCAAACAGGTTGAAATACAGGGGTCAAGACATCCACATCAAATGATGTCTGCATAAACCGTAATGCTGAACAGTGCTCTGGCTCTAAAGGTTTCTTCATACTACTTGGCTATATGCCAAGACATACATCCATAGCCAGGACTATGACTTTTGTCTGGGAATACAATCTTTGCCATTCAAATTCCTTACAGCCAAAATCAATTTTAGCAAGTTTTGATAGGAATAAGAATGATGGCAAAATGCATAGAACTTCGAGAACATTTGAGAACGGTTTAATAAAAGTTTAAAGAGCTGTGCCACCTAGTGGTTATGAATGAATAATTAGACCACAGGTACATTTTGGTCTGACTTAGCAAAACATTAAGGATACCTGTTTGCCATGTTCTCAATATTTTTAAACGAGACAACAAATAACACCACAAAACTGTAGTTCAGTCCAGATAAATGAATTCCCACTAAATCCAGTAATGTGTAATGCAGAGAAGATCCACAAAACCTTAAACAACCCCAATTTTTAAAGCAGTCAAAATCTATAAAAAATTAGCTTATTGCTAATTTCATGTTACACATTTGGGGGGGAACAATACCCCCAAAATATTATTAAAGGACAAAGGAAAACGCGCTTCAGCCAAAATAAATAAATCAATCAAAATGAAATAGATTACATAAAGGAACTCTTAAAATATGAATAATTAATGTTTGCTGTTAAAAATGAATCAGTCGCATTGTCTTTTATTCTGACATAACAATGACGCAAGATTATTTTAAATTTGCATAAAAAAAATCTTAAAGCTTTCATTTAGAATCTGTACCAAAATATGATGCAGTTTCTCAAAATTATATTACATTATATTATAAAGCCATGGAAGCTTAGACTGCAAGAAATCATTAATTACACAGAGTAGGTCTTTGTTAGTAGGCTAGGCTACCAGAAGACAAGTGCTAGACCACATGATTCAACAAGGAAATCACATAAGCATACATTCGCCTGCCACTTGTAATGCTTTCACACGAATTATTTTTAAAACAGCTTTTGGATGCATACCATCAACCTTCCTGCTACTCCTATCATAGCAGAATTAGTACCCTGGACCTGGTATTGCTTGTAATATTAATATCTGAAATAATACCTATTTTGTAGAGCATTGCAGACAGACAAACTTACACTGATGTTGTCGGTTGAGATCGTTTTCCCGCAAAAAGCGATTGTTTGTATGGGCGGGGCTTACGAATTTATATTGGTTAATGATTGGTTTACAACCGGAAAACACGATAACTGCTACTATCCTACTTACAGCTATCTGTTACCATGGGAATAACTCAAAGTAAACAAGATGGAAGACAACAGCGGCGTCTTTGCGGGAGAAACCGTGGAAGAGTTTCGCACTTATGAGGACTTCTTAGATTCTCAGATAAAACCTCTGGATTTATTTTACCTTGAGGTGAAGTATTAAAATTCACGCTGTAAGTTAAACCGTCTGTGTCATGTGACGTTGTGAATCTCACGCACACTGTGAGAACAGATGCATCAAGAAAGCGATTTCTTTTGTTTCATTGCTAAATCAGCATTTTATTAGTCAATGTGAATAGTCTGGCAGTTACGCTTGTGCAGACATTACGATAGCCTATGCAGACAGATGGAGTAGCAAAGCCATTTCTAAGTATGGCCTGTGAAAGTGTACGTTTGCAGTTTAACGTTAGATGGCGACATGGTACTTCGTTCCTGCATGCTTCTATAAACTGCAACGTTTTCTCATCATAATGTACAATGGTAAGTCTTATTAGTATAATGTTGTCATTTAACTAAGTCTGATGCAGTCGGTTTATACAAGATTTAAGTCAACATTCAATGACAACATCAGGCAGTACAGTGTCCCTTTTAGCCCAGTTTTAGAAATTTGGATGTAATTAATCAAATAATGAAATTGTGTAATATTGACTGTGTTAGTTTGGCTAATGAGTGAGGTAAAGTCATGGTATACTGTACATATTTTACACTTAATGTAAGAGCCTTGGAAACTGTAAGAGGCTTTACCTGTATGGGCTTAAAAATTCCCCATCTGATTTACTTGGGATTTGTTAAAGTGCATGGAAGAAAATAATTCAAACTTGAGTTGTAGGAATTGTCTGTAGCAGTCTATAAATGTCAATGTGTGGTTTCTTTAGCAATGAGGAATATATTCGGAGACATTCTGATTTAGTTTCATATGTGGGGGCTTATTTCTGGTTACAGGAATGAATGAGCGTGTCTTAAGTTATAAGGTGTTGTGTGACTTGAGTGGTTTCACATTCAGTCATTTACACAGTGTCTGGAGTTGTTGGTAATACAATCAACTATATGGTCTTTAGGTCGTAAGTGTAATTAATAAGTAGTACAAAAAAAAATCTAACTTTAAAAAAAAAAAAAATTAATACTTTTATTCAGCAAAGATGCATTAAATTGATCCAATGTGACAGTTTATAATGATCATAGATATTTATAATGTTAAAAAGATTTCTGTTTCAAATAATTCTTTTAAACTTTCAAATCTTCTGAGAATCCTGAAAACAAAAATTACACAAAAATATTTAGCAGCACAGCTGTTTACAACATTGATCAAAAAAATTATAAATAAATCTTAGTTTCTGAAGGATTGTGCGACACTGAAGACTGGAGTAATTTCTGCTGGAAATTCTGCTTTGCCGTCACAGGAACAATGAAAAATCTTTAATATTTCTTTTAAATTGTAATTTAGGCTCAGATTTGTTGATGATGTGTTAGAAAATATATTTCGGTAACATTAACATGGTTTCAGTGTCTACCTTACAGAGAATTTTTTTTTTTTACCTATTTTTATTTGACATTTATACTTTTCACTGTTTGACTTTTATTGTATTTATATTAAGATTGAGTTTAACCCTTCACAAATGGATCTTGCCGTTTTTTGTGTTTTTTTTTTCCTCAGCAGCAGCTCTCTACAAACTCAATGCCCTGTAGCCACATGAAAGCAGCTCCTCCTTTTAAGGGCATAAGGAATCTCACTAAATCATATGGAAATGATACTACCCACTTTTAACTAGGCTGCAGTGACATGTGGCAAAAATCCTTGATCCTGGCAACCATGAAAATATCAGTGCAGCTCATGTAATTTTGTCATATAAATAGCATGTATACTAAAATAGGATTGATATAAATAGCACTTGAGCACAAAACTAGCACAAATGGGTCATAAATACACTGGCCTGTTTGTACAGAAATGCCACAGCAGATTGTCGAACTGCATGATTTTTTCATATTATTCAGTCAGTTTAACCACCCCCAGCTCAGCAGATCTGTGTTATTGCTCCTCCAGGATCAGGAACTGGCCCGCCAGCTGGTGGAGCTGGGCCACAAGGCTAGCAGTTTGGAGAGGGAGGAATTTGAGACAAGGAAAGCAGCTGCCGAGGCCTTCAGGCTTGCTTCAGGGAGCCAACAGAAGTAAGGTTTTTGTGTTGTGACCATGAAAAGGGGACAAATTTCACACCAGTATGTGACCTTGAGAACATGTATTTTCCAGTAAATGCTTTAGGCTTCATTCACGAAACACGAGCAGAATGAATTTCTGTGCAAATTGTTTGTTAAACCGCTCTGACGTAAATTGTCACATTCAATTTAATGTCGCAATCTACGTATGAATGTTTTATGAAGAGTTTATACTGTGATTCATTCTGCTTATGTTTCATGAATGAGGCTCAATGGCTTTAAAGAATGGATTAATTATTTATGCACATTCACTGTAAATATCAAAAACATCAAATGACAGTAAGATGGTAGCAAATAAACTTAGATTATAGGATCTAAATGTCCAAGGACACAACAGGCTCTTTTTAGAGCAACGTTGGCTCAAACCACTAAGGACTTTCCGGTGACGTTAATGCTCTTTATAGATGCACCTGACAGCTCATGTGTTTCTTCATCCCTTCACTGTGAGAGAGGCAAAAGCTTTGTTTGTGGGAATTTTTGGGATGCTGTAAACTTGGACGAGGATTGCATAGTTGCTGTGGTGAGGCTTCAGGAAACATTTTTGGAGAACTATATTTGTGTTTTCTTGGGCTGCTTGTGGCAGCTCCCCTGCCTAACTACCTGCAGACGTGTCTTTGTGGCGTTCAGTGCTTGTCAAAATGCACAGAAGTTCTGGGTCTCAGTTTAAGTAAAATAATATTAAATGAAAGAAAAGAAAAAAAAGAGTCTATTTCCGTTTAAATTGCAGTTAAATAAGAAAACAATTCTTTAGGCATATAATTTGATACAGCCTTTTGAAAGGCCATTGTGTTTACTTCAAGCCAATAAACTCCTTGATAGTGCTCCTAGTGTGTCCTTCTTAAAGGGGTCATATGATGTTGCTAAAAATAACATTATTTTGTGTATTTGGTGTAATGAAATGTGTTTGTGCGGTTTAAGTTTTAAAAAAACATTATTTTCCACATACTGTATATTATTGTTTCTCCTCTATGCCCCACCTTTCTGAAATGCGTCGATTTTTACAAAGCTCATCAGTCTGAAAAGCGAGGTGTAAGCTGATTTGCCAGCTATCCAGTGCGTTGTGATTGGCCGAATACCTCAAGCGTGTGATGGAAATGTTACACCCCTTACCATATTGTGATGCCGTGTCCCGGAGCGACTAGACAAAAACATTAAAACCCATTATAAACGAGGCATTCGTTGCATCCAGTGGGGACATTATTACGAATTATAATGACTTATACTGTCTTTTTACGCGTTGCGTTGCATCGTGCTGCGTAAACATAAAACCATGTCTGCATTTGTGATCGGAGAAATGACAAACAACAAGCGCTACTCTACACTGCTCAAAACTCGCGTTTGAATCATAAGTGGCAAATTCTTTAAATATGAAAACGTACTTACAGTCTGTGAGTCAGAACAGCCGGCATTGTAGTCTACTCTCCCAGGATCAGGAAACAGTCCTCTATAAAATGCGCTGCACACATCTGAATATTTGGGTTGAACTGTTCTGGAACAGTGTTGTAAATGCAACTTAAACACTGGTTTCTAGTCATGTCCTCTTTTGGAAGACCAAATAAAGTAGTTTCGCTTTCGCAATGAAACACAGTGTCTTCACAACATGGCGGCGTGACGTAGACATGTGGGGGCGTGTTTAAACGAGGCGTTTTAGGAGGGCGTGGACCAGTCTTAACTTTTATAAAGAACATCTCTTTGGGTTTGAGACTTTAGTCTTTGCAACTTTAGGGATCTTATCTATTCACAAACAGCTTGTAACACTCCAAAGAGAAAGGTAAACTTGAAATCACATCATATGACCCCTTTAAACAAGAAGCTCAAATAGTCAGTAAAGGTCTGTACTGCAGGCCCCAGTTGTTTGGGCTTTCTTAAATCAATAGTTTTCGACATAACATGCAGTATTTGACCATTTAAGTGTATTTAGTCATGTTTCCACATAGCAAATAAGTAAACAGTGGCTCTTGGTTACTTACTTAAATTGATGCTAGCAAAGTGTGATCTAAATGTGGTTTTCACATCCACCTTTCTCTCCACAAGAGGGCCCTATCACGTCAATACTGTTCCTAGGTTACCATAGCTATGCACATCTGATGGTTAGTATGCCTATCAAGTCTAGGTTTAGTTGTATGCTGCAAAGTTACTTCACTTAAGCTCTGAACAATCTCCAGTAAAATTCTGTAAAAGACTTAGTCTGGACTGTTATTTAGATACTGTATTGCTATAATTCTTAATCACTAAGCTTGTATGAGTTTCACAATGCATACACAATGGCATCACAATGATTAGTGGAACACAATGCATAGCCTTACTGCCTCTGGAGATTGTGAAGACAAGCAAAACACTTGTAATAAAAGACCAAATGGCATTTTTTTGCATCTTTGAAGGGCATGGTGGGGAGGGGACATGACTTGTGTGGTTAAATGTAAGTGAGCTAAATATAAGGGACCAATATATTCATTAAATAGCATGTTGAACTTTTTGTTCATTCTTAAAGAATGAAAAAAAATTCCTGTACGATTTGGGGGCTTTTATGCTCAACAAGGCTGTATTTATTTGATCAAAATACTGTGAAAACAGTAATATTTTGAACTATTATAATTGAACTCTTTTCTATTTCCTATATTTAAAGTGTAATTTTTTCTTGCAACGATAAAGCTGAATTTTCAGCAGCCATTACTCCATTCTTCATTGTCACTTCAGAAATTCTTCTGCTGATTTGGTGCTCAAAAGCATTTCTATTAGTGTTGTAGACATTTGTGCTGCTTAATATTTTAAACTGGGATAATTTAAAGATCCCTAGATAAGTAAAAAGTTCAAAAGAACATCATGTATTTGAAATAGAAATAATTTGTAACATCATAAATGTCTTCACTAACACTTTTGATCAATCTAATGCATGCTTAATAAGTAAAAGTATTAATTTCTTTAAAAAAACAAACAAACAAACAAAAAAAACCTTACTGAGCCCAAACCTTGGATGGGTAGTGAAGCAGACAGTAAAAATCTTTAAAGTTTAAAATCTTTGATTGCTTTACAATTACCTTCAACTCAACAAAACAAACATTAAATCTCTCCCCTTTAGTGACTCCCTCTTAATTTCCATCTTCCAGTGTGCTCTTTCTCTCTCTCTTCCTTCCTCTCTTTCTCTCTGCCTTTTCAGGCCTGCCTGCAGGTGTATAAATAGAGATGTTTTCAATTAAGACATGCTTTGCCTGTAGCGTGCATCTGATCATTGAATGCTCCTGCACCTGTGGTAATAAAATACCAGAGGACGAGGGAGACTGTGCTATGAATGCTAATCAGATGTTACCCTTTTGTTGCCACATTATAGGCTAGTCCATAACATGCTTCATTTGACAGATAGGCATTGTTGTATCCTGCCAACAAATCACAATAGAACAAATGAAGGGATTTCGCCTTGAGAAACTCAATACTGGATGCAATGGGAAAAATTTGAATGAAAGAGATGGTTGACTGAAAGATGGCTATTGTGGTGAAAAGGTTCCACAATGACTTATGACTGCATTGAAATAATGGACAACAGTAAATGTAAAACTCTTTTTATTTGATTAAAAGTAGGCGAGGGATTGTCTGAATGCTTGACTCCTTCATCACCATCTCTTTTTCTCTGCATCTGTGACTTCTTCAAGATGAATGTGAATTAAGCAGATGAGTGAAAGCATTACTTTTTTCCACTAATAAATCATGGGTACAGAGAGAATGGGAGCTTGGCTCGGATCTGAGCATATGGATCGTGCAAAAAAAAAAAAAAAACACTGCAGTCGAGTAATTCGTTTCTCCTGTAGTACTGGTGTTTAGCGCCGAGGCTATGTCGAAAACCGGCTCATGCCCTCTCAGCAAGTTTACAATTCACAGTGTCCTCATAAATGCTGCACCACTAGGCCTGAATCAAAAAGCGTAAGGTCACACAGGTTCCGCACATTCTGGTGCGAGTTTCAGAGAGACGAGGGAGCCTGGTGGTTTTACGCAGGCCTGATTTGAGGCCCTGGCAGGAGCCCTGAAACCTGCAGTCTGGCCCAGGCCCAGCAGTAAATGTCAGCAGATGTCCTGACCTCGCGTGCTCATGACAGGTTCTGGAGACTCGAGCTCGAACCCTCCCCCCAAACCCCCAGCACAACCACAGCCATGCTCTTTGTCCATTGTTTGACTCCTTCGAAAAAATGCCACTCTCCACAAATTCACCCCTTTCGAAATTGATGGTTGAAGCCATCTCTCACTAGCCAAGTAAAACCCTGCTGCGAACACAGACTGTACATATGCACGGCTGTGTTAATCCCTCACTCACATAGGCTGAAATAAGACCTTCAGACCTGTTTTTCAGGGCACGGTCAGGAGGATAGCTTGGCCTATGCTGGCTGTCCCACAATGGCCCAGCATATGAGGTGCTAAATGAAGCTATTTGGAAAGTTGCTGCATACGTGTTAGTCACTCAAACACATAATTACACTGCTCTGAAGCCAGCAGCATGTCATTTGAACACTGTAACAATACCTAAACTTTATATATTGAGATTTGCATGAGTCAGCATAAGTGCAGTGATAAACATTCAATTCGAAGAAGGCAGTTGTTTGCCTAGGCGTCATTTTATGTTGGGGATGTCCACACCACTTTTTTCCCATGGTACTAACATTTTGTAATAGTATTTCTTCTGTTGTAAAGGGAAGAATAGCTTGCGGCAGTGATATCTAATACAGAGGCACTGTCAAGCAGATCTCTTTTCTATTCTCTATTCTATTCAGGAGCTTGAATTGATCGATTGTATCCACAAACCACTATGTAAAGACAATGTATGCTTTGATGTAAAAAACTAAATTCAATGTGCTGCAGCTGGTTTTTAAATAATTTTGTTATTTTTTCTAATCATGATGTTAATAACTTGTCCTGTTTTGACTTGAAATGAGTACACTATAAAAGAAAGTCTTGGTTTACCTAGAAGTGATTACAAAGGACAGCAGTGTACATAAAGAATTTAGTTGAGACTGTTGAAACATATCATACATCATTCAAGGGTTGAGCATTCTTCCGGTTATCCACAATGAAGTGATCATTTACACAAAAAGAAAAACCTGTCATTATTTACCTGTCATTCCAAACCTCAATGACCTTCTTTAATGTGGAACAGAAGATAATTAAAAAATATCTCAGTGTTTTTTTTTCATAAATGTTCTGCAAAATACTTCCAAGAAAGAAAGAAATGCATACAGTTTTACAACAACATGAGGGCTAATAAATGATGACATAATTTTTAAGTTTTTGGGTGAATAGGGTAGTTTGTTTGCAACTGTTTGTCTTTTCTGGATCTACACAGTGTTCAACACTGTTTAGTTCAACTTTGTTTCCAGCATCCTGCTTTAAAACAGATGTTTATTAGGGTCTGTCTTCTGCTAAAGAACTAAGCCTTTTCTAAGGTCTTTGTGGTAGTACAAGAGACTAAACAATTTGACCTGTGTGTGCCAGTAATCTGTCATAGCTGATCATCCATCTACCTCAACAGAAGAGTCCAGAAAAGCAACAAATAATTGATGTTAATGACACAGTATATCTACAGGCATTATTATAAGGAGAAATAAATGGTTTCTTGACATGAATAGGTTTTTGTTCCCACCATCCATTTCAAAATATAAGCCTAGGTTAGTTGATTTTAACTTATATGAACTGAATTTTGGGTTATATTCAAATCAACTGAGCAAATATTCTCAATCACCAGAATTAAAAGCAAGCTTCCTCGCTCAGCATGTTCGCATTGAAAAGAAATGGGATTTGTCTGAAATAACAAGATCTTGTTTCAGTTTCCTTTAAAGAACTTTGCAATGGATTTATTCAATCTGGAAATAATGTTCTATTTCACTGACTTGTCACTTTACTTTTTCACATCCTTATTACTTGTTTTGAAGCAGGCAACCTTTTGGAAATGCTACGGATGTTGTTTTGAGTGAAACTAGGTTTTTAAAAAATTAATTGGCCGCATGTGGAGTCATTTTAACAGTGTGGATCTTGTTACGAAGCTGGTGTTGTGCTCTGAATGATTGAGATCAGGAAAGACTGTTGCACAGAATCAACAGTGCTGATGTGGATTAGGACTAAGAAACAGCATTTAAAATGTAAAAATAACAAAATGAAGAGGTTTTTTTTGTTAGAGAAACACGGTTACAATCAATCTATACCAAAAGACTTCCTTTCATTTCAAGAGTCTCTGTGGTTATTGGTTATTTTTAAATTCCACGACATAGCCTACCACAGAGGTGCCCAAACTTTTTACTGTGAAGGGTCAAAAATTTTACTTGATTAAAGCCCCGTTCACACCAAGAACGATAACTATAAAGATAACGATAAAGATATAGTTCAAAAAATCGTTCTCAATATTAAAGAATAGAAGAGTCCACACCACAACTATAACAATAAAAACAAAGAGAAACGATATCGTTGGAATCACTTTCAAAACGATTTTTCTCCAGCTGATGAACGATAAAAAATTGACAACCAATCAGAATCCATCCTGCTGTAACGAGCTCAAGAATTTAAAGCCGCAGATGCATGTACGCTTAGAATAAACAGACGATATCGTTCGTTGGTGTGGACGCTAATATCGTTATCTTTAATGTTATCGTTTTTGGTGTGAACAGGGCTTAAAGGCAGCAAGCTGAAAGTAAATTTTGCATTATATCAAACCGCGTTGTATTAAAATGTATTTTATCAATTTATTTATTTATTTTTTGTAATCAATTTCCCTTTTTTTTCAAATAGGCCTAAAACAAAAACCCAACTTAGAAAAATATGCTTCAGTGGCATATTTTTTGTTTGTTTGTTTTTACCTATTTTTGTCTGCCCTCTTGTGTTATGCCACGGTGGGCAAAATCAAAGGTCATCATGGACCAATGTTAACCGCAGGCGCAGACCCTAGTTTGGGCATCTCCAGCCTACCAATTTCATGAGAGAATGAAATGAACCATGGATAATATTAGTTACCTTTTACATTTTTTAATTCTTTACTAATTGTTATTACAATCTGACATGCATAGAAACCATGCATCCAAAAACCATCTAACCATAAAATGTTTGCTTGTTGTAGTGTATTTAACATAACATACCTTTCCTCATTTGTTGCTTTATGACATAGCTTCTTTTTATAGGGCACGATGTTACTCTCTGAATTACAGCAGATGTGATTGCCAAATGACCAGGCTCAGGTTTGGTCATGCAATCACTAATGTTTATACTCTTGTGATTATTTTCACCACCACATGTTACGACTGTGTGGTCAAACCCTAAATAGAGACACATGAGTTTGATGATTTAGTCTTCTTTGTGTCTGATTAATATGGATACCAGTAGAGAAGTATGCGATTTGTCTCAGTTACGTTCACACCAGTGGGATATCAAATAAATCTTTGTGTACTGGGCTCAATTTTGTTCTTAATGAAAGCATTGTTTTGTTATGTTATGTTTTAGCCATTTCCTCTCTGTGTGCTGTTTGTCATGCAAGTAGCATTTTCAGTCGAGAAGGCGCATTTGCTGCTCAGGCTCTGGTCTTCTTTGAAAAATGCTTTTATTATGAGCTGTTACAGTGGTTAGTGACTTTGCAGAGGTACGTATGAGTTCACCTTTTCCCTTTTACCTAAGGCTCTAAGGCCTGGGATGTTTCATGATGTGGCTTCCAGTATCTCCAGAGGGGGAAGTGTTTTTCACATTATGTAGCCTTTCGCAATAAAGATACTAGACAATCATCTGCTTTGTAGTTTGGCCTCCTCACAAATTCCGGATGTATATGATGGATTCTGCAGTGACCTGTAGGTATTATGATGAACACATGTTAATAGCTTTGTCAGTGCAGAGACACTGAACAGGACCACCTTTTGATGTGTAGAGGGTTTACCAAAAGACTCCCAAATTAGTGGTGGAATGAGATGGGAGTGGATGAGAAATGACCCTTCTGCATTATACTGAAAGCCAAATGAAGGTGCATGAGAAAGTATTTGTAAAAATAACATCAAATTTAATTATTTTCTACAGTACAGCTTTAACATGTGATACTTTGGCAAATGCTAAACTAACACAAAGACTGGACAATTAAACAATGCAACAAAAGAGTAAGTAAGACAGCTCAGTTCCACTGGTCAGAACATTTTGTAAGATACAGTCCTTATGTTTTCTTAGTCTGGCTGTGGTTAATAGCTACTTTAGCTTGCTGTATGATTAGAAGGTCTTGCAGACTGATGAGGTTAAAACCACAAGCCTAACATGTGCAAAGGAGATTAATCTAATGGACCACAGTGCTTGTGATGGAGGAATCCTGCTGAATGTCAGAGGGAGATGAAACAACTCATTCCATGCAGCACGGGCATATTTAAATATAATTTAAACACCTTTTCCTACATTTTGTATATCAAAGTTGCATGCAAAGAATATATTTTACTAACATTATGCTAATGTTAATAAGAAAAGGGACTTTACTTAAGTGAACCAGTTCAGCTTCAGGTCAAAAGATTCATCCATAAAATTCATATGAGGAGTTTATAACTAATCAAATCAATCAATTTATTGTTGAATGTTTAGACTGTGTCTTGTCAGCACAGGTTAAAATGTAACATTTTAACAAAACCACAATCATATAAAAAATATCCTTAGTATAATTTAATGATGCTGCATGTTTCATTTACCACAAACATCAGTGGTTAACAATCTGTAAAGTGGAGTACAGTATGTGTAACTGATACGTTTGACTCAGTATAATCAGAGGTGACACAGAATTTCTTTAAAAAAAGGAGTTAAGTAAATTGTCATGCTGGGTGGAATTTCCCTTGACGTTTAACAGCCCAAAATAATATTTTTCATAAGATTCTTTTTCTCCATGTGCCCTCCGGAAAAATATTTCACGAACTGAATTTTAGAAATCACTGTACTATTGAAAGCTGCCATCTGCCAGGCCAGTATGAATATAATGTTTATTTTCTCTTCTTATTTGAAAAAGATTTGAAGCAACTGAAGGACTGAGCTCTCAACACAGCATCTGTTGTTCTTAGCGATGTCTTAATCATTGTCAGGGATCCTTTTTGCGGGTAATTTGGCCAGTTGCTGAGTTCGTGAAATTTAAGGTTTTACAATGACATTCCATCAGTAATGATCACAATTATTTTACAACACTTCCGCCATTTGATTATAATTAGAAATCGGCACAGATCAAATTTATTTGGCATGGGATGGCCAGAAGTTAGAGCTCATGGCAATGTTCTTATTTAATTTCTTTCATTATATTCCAAGCGTTAAAGACTGCCTCTCCTTTCAGCTGTACAAACAGATAGTAAAATTGAACTTGAGAGCAGCTAGAAGATAAATCATTATTCGTAGTGTTGGACAGTGCATAGCTGAGAGAACGCCACTGGGAACACTTTGTGTCCTGTGGTTGATAAAAAGCTTCTTATTTTTCTGGCCGGCCATAGTCCCAGAGGTCTTTAATAGTGTATGAGCATGGTAAGCACATTCTTTTTTTATTGATAGAACACTGAAATTAAGGAAATTGATACAGTAAGCTGAAGGGCAGGCAAATATCTTGCTGCCATATTCAACAATTTAGTTGCTAATTTCTCATACTTGAGTCGCATTGTTGTTGTGCAGTGGAATATAAGCTTTCAGCCATGTTTCATAGAAAGGATTTGAAAGGGGAAAAGATTGATGTTTTTTTCCAATCTGCTTGAGTTAGAAACACTTATTAGGAACTTGGACCCACTCATACCAGTGGCCATCTGTCCGAAGCAAGCAGCTCCTTCTGAATATTGTTTACCTTGTGCTTTCATGCAAGAGCGAGAGAGAAACAGAGAAAGATATGACCAAGAATGAACTGCACATCAGTGGCCATGGTTGAATCAATCTCTCCAAGACATACAAAGTAAAGTGTTGCTGTTGTTCGTTTAAATTTTTTTCAAGGTTAAACATTTTCAACAAGGAAATAAATACACAAATAATGTTTTACAATTTCTGCTGTATATATATGTAGTGTTTGTAGCTTTTATGGTTATATATATATATATATATATATACACACCTAGCTTACTTTTCTCTTTTGGGGTATGTTTCCTAAATTCTGAAAAAATGTGAAGAACTGGTTTTTCCTCAATTATAGATCTCATTAAATCACATTAATTCAGAACTGGGACCAAGACAAACTCTGCAACATGTAAGAAGATGAATGATAAACAGCATCCACATTATTCAGAAACATCCCAGTTTCATTTCTTGCTGCACCTGATCACTAGCTACAGCAATTGCTGTGTGAAGGCAGAGGCCACATTAATTCTCTCAAATGAGGCCTAATAAAGAGTCATGTCAGATTGAGGGGGAATGTTCCATTTGGCATAGTTTGTGGGGTATTTTCACTCTCCATGCATGACTTTTGCTGTTTCCCTAGCTACTGGATTGGGGTTACCCCTTTTACTTGCCTCCTCAACACCTGTGTTTACATTGGGGCCTCGGCCCCCATGACCCAGCAGCAGTCCCTCGCTCACACCGAAGATGAAGTGGGTTCCCAGCTCTCAAATATATGCTGCTCCTGCACTTTCACCACTATGCAATTCCTCTAAGAGTTCCATTGTGGGCATCAGCAACAGAGAGGTATAGGTTACATTCCTCCTTCATATTGGAGTTTATTTGAACACGGAGGGGGTGAAAACAAAGACAACCTGCACCATATTATTGCAATGTGAGTGTGGGAAAAGGCTTCTTTATGCTTGTCTTTGTCTTTATGTTTGGCCAGCGCTACTAATGCTGCTAAAACATAAATAATTTTTTGCAAAATGCATATTGCTGGAGAAGGAAAGTCAGCACAGATGTCTTATTTAATGAATCATTGTATGAAACGTATACATCTCTACACTACATGTGAAAACGTTTTTTTTTTGCGAAACTGGTTTTAAAACTCAAAACATCTGGAATACCATACGTTTGAGCTAAGGACTTTTGACGGGGCTAATAAATTTCATGACGGGGGTTGGATTCCATTATTAAACTGTAACGTACACTTCTGGAGTCAGCTTACGCTAGGAACCTTTCAATTTACAGTTATGAACTGAATCTCTCTATTCAGCAAATTTGTGATTTTAAAAACTCGTGAAGGCTTACAGATTCTCTTGTCATTTCATTGTTTTTGGACTATTTCACAGTGATGATAAAGTAGTTATGTGTGCTTTTCTTCTGCTTAACTCGCATAGTTATTGACACAGTTACACTATATATCAGGGGATAGACAGGGGCTATATATCAAGAATAAAGGCCATCTGTACTCCATTTTGGGAAAGAATCTTTTTTATTATCCTTCACTGTGATCAATTACTTCTGTGGGCGCAAGGCTAGTCCATTTGATTCCCCTCTTTTGTGGTCACGAATTCAAGTTGACAAACTCACATGTATTCATTTACACACACAATCTAAGAAAGCTTTACAGTCAAAAAGAACACCAAAATACGCATTGATTTAAGGGTAAACAAGTGATTCATATATACATAACTTTTTTAATGCTTCAGAAATGTACAGAAGCGCAAACGCACCACAATGAATTTACCTTTCTCACTCCAATGCGCAAACACACATTGACACACATTGTGCCCTCTGTCTTTAAATTGATGCTGACCAGCTGAGTGTCATGCCTTATGTCCGAAACACCCTTAAATTGAATGTAAATAACCAAACCCTCTGTGTGCATCAACACCATTTTTCAAGGGCACTTAGGCTTGTTCTCTAAGGGCCATTCATCATAGTCCAATAAAAATGGGGGCTTGGTTTCTTTGCGACTATGTTTAGGCTGCTGTAGCCAAAAGAAACCATTCTCCCCCAAAACCTGATTTCTGGCAGTCCATCTATGCTCAATAGATACATGTTATCTTGTATTTTGACTGTGCAGTAATAATTCATGCTATTTTTTTATTTTTTATTTGCGCATAAATCTGTCCTGACAACCTTGTGCAGATTAAGAAAACACAATTAGATGCTGAGTTACAAGCTCCTCCTCTGTCCTTACCACACATGCCACTGCCAGAAATTTGTGAATATTAAAAGTATGCCGGATGTAAGGAATCCAGTGTGGTAAATTTAGCTACTCATAATTTGTTTTCTTAGAAACTTTTTATGTGCATGTGGCATCTGGCAAATGAATAAATGTGTACTTTCCAACTAGCTATGTAAAAATGTTATTGAGACACATCTGTTTGACACTCATATTGAATCCAAATAGTACACAGCTGTGAGTATCTTTTCATCGTAAGTACTAAACTAATGGAAACCTAGTGTGAATTCTAGAATAGTTTGCTTGCATTTGGGAAATAAAGACTTACTGCTTACTGCAGTTATGCAGTTGTCATTGTTATAATTTTTTTATTTATTGTATATATTAATTTTTAATTTCTGGTTTAGGTTTTGTGTGTAAATACATGAAACAATGATAGGATAAGACTTTAGATGATGGACAAGTCAAACCTTTCAGGCCTATGTGTGTTGTTGTAAAATTTTAACCACCCATTTTACAGTCGTCCGCTAAACGATGCAGGACTACACTCTTAAAAATAAAGATGCCATAGAAGAACCTTTTTGTCTAAATGGTTCCGTAAAGAACCTTTAACATCTGAAGAACCTTTCTGTTTCACAAAAGGTTCTTTGTGGCGAAAAAAGGTTCTTCAGATTATAAAAAGGTAAGAAAGAGATGTTTTTTTTAAAAGAACCTTTGACTGAATGCTTCTTTGTGGAACCAATAATGGTTCTTCTATGGCATCGATGTGAAGAACCTTTTAAGCACCTTTGTTTTTAAGAGTGTAATCTAAAATACTTGTGCTAGGACAATGAGATCAGTTTGGCTTGAGTTCCACCCTGAAGTATTCCAAAAAAAATTAAATAGATAGCCAATGAAGTTATTCCTGAGATGTACTTTAACAGGCTGCTCATATTTTTTAACACTTCTGCTTGTTGATACCAGACATTTTGGTGGTTTGACATATTTAGGCTACATTTCATGTCACACCTGTAGAAATCAATGTACAAATTTGTCTGTGTGAATTTGTTTAAAGAGCAAACAAAAATAACTAATACTTTTTTTTTATTGTTTGAGCATATAGAAGTAGTGTAAATAGTGTAGATATTTTGCATGGTACTTGACACGAGCCCCAGATCAACTTTGACAGCATTATGGCCCCTGTCCTCCATTCACTGAGGAACTGTAACAAAGGCCTCTCATGCTAGTATTACAGTGCCTGGCATCCGGCTGCACGTTTATGAACTACAGGCAGCCAAGTAGTTGACCAAAATAAATGTCATGTGTGTGTTCCATTTACTTAAAGCTTTTCCCCCCAGTTTCTTTTCATCATCCAGAATAAACAAAGCAGGGCCCCAAGTGCATCATGGTCTGTTAAATCCTTTCTGAGCAGCAAGCCTGTTTGTAAAAGCCCCCCCACCTGCCAACCTGTAACCTGAGTATGGTAGCAGAGGTGGGGTGCGGGGTCTTATTAGGAATATTATGTCTTCAAGCCAATACAGGTGCATAACTTTTTGATTTCACAGTTGTTTTCTCAATGACTGATAACAAATAGGCATTATTACAGGTCACCTGTTCATGCATATGATGTTTGTGTTTACACTACTCCTGTACTAGAAATAAAAATGATGTATAAATCCTAAACTATATTTCTGTCATGACAACTCTCGGAGGGATTAACATACAATGTTAATGTATTTGGTCTTGGCGGAATAGATCTGCTACGCTGCTGCTGCTGCGGCAGAGAAAGTACCAAGACTTGCTACTGCCAATACATCCACAACATGCTGCTGTAAGCATGTAAGAAATACTGCTGCTCATATAACGCATATGAATAACCCTCATATAGCATACATGAATCACCTCGTAGCAGATCTATACAGGTGGAGCTGGGGAAGGTGGAGGGTTTCTGAAGTGTGCTGTAAAACTGCTACAGCAAACAAAAGCCAGGTATTTGAATATTAAAGGGTTAGTTCACCCTAAAAAAATAGCCCATAAATTACTCACCCTCAAGTCATCCTACACAGTAAATTTTGCAGTGTTAAATGAACTCTATAAGAGTTGAATTTAACACTCGGCCCGAGTGTATTTGGTCCCACTCAGAATTGGTGATAAATTGACTCTTGTCATAGTGTTACATTTTCAGAGTTAAATTAACTCTATTTTGAGTAAAAAATGAACACTGCTCAACACTGAATAGTGTTACCAGAGTTTAACACTAGGGGAAATTAACTCTGTTCTGTGTTACCACAATTTAACTCTGCAGGAAAATTTACTCTGATTAGTGTTAATATTTCACTTATGTAGAGTTCATTTACTTTCATAATAGTGAAACATTATCTAATTTTGAAAACCCATTTGGTGTTTTAAAAACAAAATAGAAAACAAGATCAACGATGTCACATTTAAAACATTTATTAAAAAATGTTGTCAGGCTCAAGAAACATGTACATACATGGACAAAAATACATCACATCTGCATGAAATGACAAAACATTATATTCAGTACAGAACCTGTTGAACCTACTAGCTAAGCAGCCTTGCTCTTAACCTCAGCAAAGAAAAAAATGAAGTGTACATCTTGTGTAGAATAGTGGTATAAGTGGTGCCAAAAACAAAGTGTGCCTTAAGAAGTTTGTTCACCAAAAAATATAATTATCGTTAATTACTCACCCTTATGTTATTCCATTTCTATAAGACTTTTGTTCATTTTCGGAACACAAATAAAGATATTTTTAATGAAATCTGGCAGACTTTTATCCTTTCATTGACAGCCTATACAACTAAAACTTTCAAGGCCCAGAAAGGCGTTAAAGACATCATTAAATTGTGGTTTACACAGCAACTCCGATCATTTTCACCAACACTAGGGGGCATTTTTCACTATTTGTGGTTAAGTTAACTCCTTAAGAGTAAATGGAGTGTAACACTGCTTAATTAACACTGCCAATTTTACTGTGTAGGTGTATATGACTTTCCCTTCAGTCGGTCACTCTCGACGTCACGTCGGAGGACCGACGAATTGGCAAAACCACTCCAGAGAGTCCATACAGCAGACCCTGTGGAGTTCCTCCCTCCCCTCGGCAGCCAGACGTGGCGGAGCGTCCGGCGCCAGGCCTTCACTCGCTGAATCCTCGAGAACCGGTAGGAGGCTGGGTTCCATATGTAAGACCTAAGTGGATCTCATATGTGTAATGTCCACAGTATAGCCTTGAGCCCGTGTTTCCCCGGCAGACTTCTGAAAGGGAACATCTCAGTTACGTATGTAACCCTCGTTCCCTGAAGGAGGGAACGGAGACATCACGTCCCGTCGCCACAGCTCCTGTACCACCGCTGAGCGGCCGGGTCACCGGCTCGGCTCCTCAGCGAAAACCTGGGGGGTGAACAAAGGCCTCCCGTAGCGAATCGATGCGTTTTTGTAAGAAAAATATCCATATTCAAAACGTAATAATCACTTTAATGTAGCTTGTTCGTGCTCTGCCTGAAACGCCGCTCTGTATGTGCGCGCTTTGAGCGTGTGCGTGCGAGCACCAAACTGAATTCTACATGCACATAAATGGTTTAAAACGCTTGAATGTTTAAATTGGTAAGACTTAGAAAATGATAAACTATGATCCGTTTCACCCCTACAAGCGAGTGAACAACGCGAATCAAGGAAGGGATTTTTATATCACTATTCAAGATAGCCCGTCGGGCAGGGCAGTGATACATTTTGGTAGCCCGACTGAAAAACACAATAGCCCCGGGACGTCGGCCTAGCGATTTTACGAGCCCTGAGCTGCCATGTGACCATGATGTTGCCAGGTCAGATTGAGCTAGACCTATCGGACTGCGCCATCTAGAGTTTCATCCCAGAACTGTATTTATGATGTTAATAAAAACTCACAAGCATACTTGCAGTGTAAAATTATTAAACTAGCAGTTTACTGAGAGTATTCTTCAAAATGTACTCACATAAACTAAAAGTCTGTACGGTAACTAGTTAACTACAGTACTAGTTGCAAACCTGAAGAAACATTGATGTACGGTGCTCAATATTTACTACTGTTACACTTAAAATTAAATTAGTTCAAAACTTGAACTTTTCTTGAGTTCCTGAACTTAAAGTATACTAGTTTTTGTAAGGCTAAGTCCATGAGCAATAATTTTTCAGACAAAAATGGAAATTACTCAGTGATTTACTTTTTAATTAGTAGATGATAAAGACAATGAAAATCTGTCATGTGGTCACATTACTTGTGAGAACTTTGTGAAGTTTTGAAAACTAATCTAATTTGAATTGCTAATTTGAAAGTTTTTGTTTTATCAGGCATTGCAAATGGCAACTGCGAATTGTTCATGATAATCATATAGAGCTCTCAATGCCATAGAACAAGGAGGAACAGAACTGTTCACAAACTTCATTAGGACTCGTGTGTGTGTGTGTGTGTGTGTGTGTGTGTGTGTGTGTGTGTGTGTGTGTTCACACGCATTGTTTGAAGGTGCAGAAACATGAGATTTTAGAGTTTTTTTGTAAAAGCTGTAAAAACTTTTTTAAGGTACAAATTGACCTATAAGGACATTGACAGCCATCAACTTTTATTGTATGGAAAAGAGCCGTCTAAACATTGTGCTTGATACATCTTTTTGTGTTCCACTGATTAAAAAAAAAAGTAATGAGGGTGAGTTTCATTTTTGGGTGAACTGTTCCTTTAACGTTTTACATTTCTTCTAGGGAGCAGACCGAGTTTGATAGGTTAAATGAGGCAGTTTGTTACATTTTTTGTGATGTGAGGAGAGGATAATCTCTGCTGCCCTTTTCACCTGTTTTTGCTCCCTGCAAACCTGAGAGAGAAAAAAAATGTTCTCAAATACTTGTTTATTGGCAGGCAGATGATTCTACGGGTATAGTGCAGACATTATGAATGTTGAGCAAATTTGGGGTGGACAAGGCGCTATTGCTGGTACTGCACTGTGAAACGTCTGAGAGATGAATGCCAATGAGTGTTATGTCAGGTGTACAGGCTGGAGTTTGCCAAATCTTTGCTTTCATGGAAAAAGGCCAAATAGCACAGAGAGAGAGAGAAAAAAACCATTGTGAAATGACAGAGATAATAATTCAAGAGAGGATTTATTCAATAGCAATTCCCACTGTGATTAATTACCAGCAGTTTTAGGGTGGAGGCAGTATGATTTATTTTATGAAGATATAATTTTGTCGGAAATCACTCCTTGAGATTATTTAAATTTTTCAGGCAGCTTATTTCATAGTTTTAAAGTAACTCAATATTCTGGATATTTTTATAATCCGTATCATTGTTACAATGCTTAGGTGTTTGGTGTATTTTACAGTTCAGTTGCAATTTTAGTCAGTCAGAGCAGGATTTGTCTCTCAAATATTTTGGATAGAGTTGACTTTCTGAGGTAACAATGAAAATAAACAATACATCCAAATTCATAAGTACTATCGTAGTACTTTGTATACAGTGGATTTCTGAAATCATTTTATTTAATCGGTTCATTTTTTTGGGTCTATGAAAATGCGTCAATATCAAAAAGTAAGCATCAATGTTTGCCTGTGAGAATGAATTAAGCTGAGAACATTTAGGCATGAAAGATTTTTAAGAGACATTTCAAACTATTTAAATGTTGTCTTTTCCAGGAAGCTGGCAAGTACAGGAAAGGAACTCAAAGATAACTTCCTGAGAGCCCTGGCGGAGCGGGAGGAGGCTAACCGCAGTGGGGAAATGACTGTGAGTACATTATTACAGCACTCCATTTGCTACGTAATGGGATTCCCCCAGAATATTTTTGCAATTCCATTAGGACGGGAACACAATCCACACTGTGTCAAATTCAGGAGGGTAACCCCCCTTCTCTCGCACACCTTGCTTTATTGCCACCTCAGCCTTCTTTCTCAGAGAAGACGCACCATAAACAGGAGTCACCGTTCGGGCCCCCTACATTTGGGCTCTTGTATTTCTCCAAACAATTTCATTTGTTCTAGTTTTTACAAGGCTATTTAAATTAATAAAACATTTTAGTATAGTCTGGGAATAGTCAGAGGGAATGGTTTTTATCTATTCATTAGGAAGAAACAATATAGTAGGTTTAAATCATTCCCTGTTTGTTCAAGTGGACTAACTTTTACCAGACTTCAGCAAATAACATACTCTAGTAGTTAACTTTATCCAATAGCATTTCCCACTGACTAATTTAATTAATTTTTTAAGTTTGTCTGTTACCGCGGTCATCTCGCGTGATTTTATATATCTTTTCACCACTTGCTAACACGTGTGTGCCTGCTGTGTTTGTAGACTGCAGAGCTCCTTATAATGATCCACAGTTTGTGTAAACACAAAACATTCATTTAACTTGAGCTACTTTCATTACTAATGTTTGTAATCCAGCAAATGTGAAGAGATAAAATTCTGGAGATGCTGGTGAAAATGTTTGCATTACTTCAGCACCTTTGGGCCTGACAGCATTTCAGGTTCTGCTCATTAAAGATGTATGATGACTTTAAAGAGCATGTGTAATTTCAGATTTTCCACAACTAATTGGTCCACAGGAAACCCTTGACAATCGGTAAACTTTCATATAGACAATCTAGTCTACTGCTGTACTGCATTTGTCATACTAAAGAACAACATGACAAGCTTGCAGTTTGTGAACAATGTCCAGATGCTTTAGTAGGATGTATTGATTGACATGTTTTTGGTCATTAGCTTTGATTTATGGCTCTTGTTCAATCATTTTTAAACATTTTGATTGGTCAATCATTACATTTTAATAGTTGCAAACAGGACAAATCCTAATCCAAATCCAAACCCAGGATTGATGAGACCAGGAAGGACTAAAATTTTAAACAAAAAATGGCAGTCCATGTACTGTAAGTCATGCCCGTAATTCAACTAAATGATAATTGTACATGGTGTATGTGTTATAACAGTTTGATTAGGAGCCTTATCACAATATCCAAGACAGACATCTGATCACCATGTGTCATGGCCTTGTGTTCTGAAATCCTTAGTAGATGAGAACCTTGTTTCATTTAATAAATCTGGGATAAAAAGATCTTGTTTGGGGATTTTTTACCTCCTACACAGGAGGAATAGTTTATTATAACTGCTTCATGGGTAAAATGGTGGAAGCAATGTTCTAATTCTAATAAATCTGTCAGTGCAACTTAAGACCAGAGAAATAAATGGAAGTGGGATGTAAACTATAGTCACATTTGTTCTGGCCAGCCAGGAAACGTCTCAGGTTACGTATGTAACCCTAGTTCCTCGAGGGAACGAGACGCTGCGTCGAGAACACTAGGGGAACGCCTTCAGTGACCCACGCTCTGAATCACTTGTGAAATCAGTCCAATAGCTGAGCGGTACGTCACGGCGGATGACGTCATGAACGGGAAGCTATAAAAGCACGTGCGGCAGAGCCAGCGTCAGCTTCTAGGAATGAAGCAAGCGCCGGCAGGGACGCCGGAAGTATGGCACCGAGACGCAGCGTCTCGTTCCCTCGAGGAACTAGGGTTACATACGTAACCTGAGACGTTTCCTGGCTGGCCAGAACAAATGTGACTATAGTTTACATCCCACTTCCATTTATTTCTCTGGTCTTAAGAACACACAACCTACAACGTGGCTTGCTCTCGCCCTTGAAATGCTTTGTCCTTGCATGAGCTTAGACATAGCTGGAGCTTATAGACTTTTGACAGACAACAATAAATATGACTGACACACACAGAGCGCTTCGCTGAATGACAGAAAGCTGACGCTGGCTCCGCCGCACGTGCTTTTATAGCTTCCCGTTCATGACGTCATCCGCCGTGACGTACCGCTCAGCTATTGGACTGATTTCACAAGTGATTCAGAGCGTGGGTCACTGAAGGCGTTCCCCTAGTGTTCTCGACGCAGCTCGAGTTCCTGAAGAGGAACTAAATGTTTTTCTGCACTCACCTTGTCACAACCAGATAGAAAACAAGTGTTTTACCTGACCCTCTTGTACTAACCCCAGTGGGATGTGTGAGTTTACGATCAAATGTGGAGCACACAGCAAGCTGAGCCAGCGACTGATGACAGACTTTCCCACTAATTGTTGACTCTGTAAACAGTGCTATTTTAAAGCCCCAATTCAGAGTCATAACCCAATATAATTGAGGCTGATATAAAAAGAACAAGTTGTTCCTTTTGTGCAGAAAAAACACTTTCTTGCTATCATAAATATGAGTGAAAATGTACTGTGCCGTATCAAGCAATGTTATGCTGACAGATCCTCAATTACTCAAAAGGTTTTGCTTTGCAAGTGTATAAGAACAGTTAGTTTATGCTTAGGAGGTATCTATTCATAATCTTCATAGAGTTTACATCAGGACTGTTTTCTTTTTTCCTACATGAAAATAACACATTTTCATGTTAACATAATTGTTTCAAATTATGTTTAGGTATTATCAGTTATTTGCATAATTTATTTACAGAATTATGTTGATTTTTCTGGCTTCCCAGGTCATAATTTTCAAAAAATTATATGTCTAAATTGCAATATAAATAATATAAATAATGCAGTATAAATAATGCATGACTGTGATTGGAAACAAGCCTGGCTGAACTCTGAACTATAAAGCTAAATTGGTGAACATGATAAAAACAGCTTGAAATTCACATTTTGAACATGAGGAAAACTCATAAGCATAACCTAGATTATCTCTGATGTAGTCATTTAATTTGATGTTTTCTGGATCTCCAAGGAGCAAGCCAGACAGTTTTGCTCACTAAGTATTTAAAAAAAAAATCTCTTTCATATCAGCCTAGTACATTTGGCTACTGTAACTAAACTACTAACAGCTACTGTCCTGGTAAATAGGACAGAAAAAAACACAACCATTTGATGGATGGATGGATAGATGGATAGATAGATGGATAGATAGACTGAGTTTTAACTTAATCGTGGGCTCAGATTTGGTCGAAAACAGGGGCAAAGCAAATGCTACTGTCATTTAAGTTCTTATCAGCACCATCCAGGCAGGGCGTTCTTGAGTCCTGTGGTTAGTGTTATCTCTTCAATCAGCTGAGCTCATAAAGCACTCAGCTCAGCATACATTGTACTTTTCCTCCTCATTGGTGTTGCGAAAGTTGCCTGCTGCCAAAAGTCACACAAACAAAAGGTGCACCTGGACAGCTTTGGCATTATTTACTCTGGGTAAGAAGGTTTTTTTTTATTTTTTATTTTTTTATCAAATCCAGGTCACACCTGTGCTGGATGCCTGAGGAGCTCCATTGTTGGGTGGTACACATTTGAAACTGAAGGTGCTCTAACCCCTAACCCCGCCCCGCCCTCCTGCTATTTGTTTTTGCTCTTACGCCAGTAATACAATGATATCAGCATTCATGCCCTCTTCAATTTCACAGTCAGTGGAGTTGATTTTTGTATTATTCATTCTCTATAATTTGAATTTCATTATGGAATTAAGTCATCCAAGTGCATCGTGGGTGGTTCTGAGAACAGTATCTGCAACCTCGGTCATATTGTTGCCATTGTGTGAACATGTTTTTGAGGTGATATGTGAATAAACAGTCACATAATAAATTAACGGGTGGTTGTTAGTGGTATTCTCCCTCATGCATTTATTTATGCAGAAGAAATGTTGCACATGCTAGTCAAACCACAGTTGCCAAGTAAGTCGTAAAGATGAAATTCTTTATTTGTTTAGGTTTATGATCAATCAGGGTTACCGGTAGGTCTGAAAATACTGTTATAGATGTAATGAGAATGACAAAATGCTGTGGAAATACAAACCTTATGTCCCCAAATCTGTGAGGGTATCAAATTTATATTTACAAATTTACATTTATTGCAGTATTATAATTCTTAATTTAAATGTAGTTAGTTGACACTTCCTATGGTGCGACATACTCTATTCTAAATGACTTAAACATGTAATTTTATTACCTTTTTTGAGAGATTACGTAAAATATTTATATATCCATATATTTATCATTCCGCAGGACCATTTAAATTGAGCTAGAAAGGGCACATTGGAACAAAATAAATGAATATTTAACTCCACAAACTAAAAAAAAGCTTCAGTACTCCTTATCTGAGTTGATTTTTACCTACTAATGAGC
The DNA here is from genome assembly GCF_001515645.1 of Sinocyclocheilus grahami. Taxonomy (NCBI): domain Eukaryota; kingdom Metazoa; phylum Chordata; class Actinopteri; order Cypriniformes; family Cyprinidae; genus Sinocyclocheilus; species Sinocyclocheilus grahami. The sequence continues at coordinate 736,661 of NW_015505441.1, read as the reverse complement.
TTCTAATTACCCTTGAACAGATTTTGTTGTCTCAAGCAAACATTGCTTGCATTACCCGATTCTGTTTATAAAATAGACATTCTCCTACTGATTATTATTAAAAACCTGAGTGAAAAACATCTTAGCGTTTTTCTTATACCAAGCAAGTTCTTGTCTTTTGTCCACAGACCCAGCAAGTTCTGTATTGATAAGTTGTGTTCATGTATAGAAGATACTGTGGTCAGCCATGCAGTCCAAAGATCACATTAAGAAGCATAGAAATGAGTGAATTTCCCAGCCATATACCATTACAGTGAGAGTGTGTGTCCCGGTCAGTCAGCCCTTTGTCCTTGTCATGGCCAGTAAAATAACAATAGCATGTTGGTTTCAAAGCACTTGACCAAAGGTGGAGGTCCCTTAGAAAACAGTCTTGCAGAGCTATCATGTGACCTCCCCTTGAAAGCTCGACAAAGACTTTCAAAGGGTTGAGGGTTGGGGTATCTGACCCCCCTAAGTTTGGACTCATTCATAGAATAGACAAAGAAGTCCCTTTGTAAAATGAATTTAGATATGCTTGGTATTTTGTTAAGGGTGCTTCATTTTGTGGGTTGACACAATATTTGTACACACCATTATAATCTGAATAGCTAATATGATTAATATCTGGACATGTGTTTAATCTATAGAGAAGAGATCAAGGTATGTTGCCAATGTTTTTTCTTCTAACATGGCTGGAAGAACCCATCCTAAACGGTTTCCTGTAGCCTGCCTCTCTAATGAACAGCTGCAAGGGCTTGACCATCTTCTCAAATATGTGCTGGAAGATTTTTAGAGGAGATGAAATGGGATACACTTAATCTAATTTCTCAAGTCTCTGGGTTTTGTTCATCTGCTTTGTGCATTCTCTAGAAAGACTCAAGGTTGTAGACTCACTGTTTTTGGTAAACACGTTTAGGGTCTTGACTTGGATAACAATGCATGTTTCTATACAGATTCAGTGAAAGTTCACCCAAAAATAACAATTCTGCCATCATTTACTCAAGATGATTATAAAATGTTCCCAAAACAACATTGGACCCCATTGACTTTCCTTGTATTGAGGCTTTTATTTTTTTTCAAAATATCTTCTTTTGTGTTCCACAGAAGAAAGTAAGTCATACAGGTTTGGATCAACATGAGGGTGAGTAAACCATAATTTTGGGGTTAACTATTCCTTTAGCATAATTTCTCTGGTTCTGCTTCACCGGTTTAAATGAATTGTGGTAGCTTGCTGTTTTACTGTGATGTCTAACATATAACAGCTTGATCTGATACTTGCGCTATAAATCAGAAGACTCCTTAAGTGTTTAGAAGCATTATGGGAGACTCATGCCATAATCAAAAGTTATTTCCATAATTTCCAACACATTCCTTTTCACGTTCTCTCCTTGCACCTGTTTATCAGCCGCAGCGATGGAATTCGGTCTAGTCCACTTTCCGACATCGTGATGTTGTTATTCCTGATACTCCTATCCACAGACATCATTTTCAGCATGATACATGACATGTGCTCTCTTACTTGTAAGGAACCATTTAACCTCTTTGCGCTGAATGGTTCTTGGCTCTTCTTTCTGAGGAATGTACACCTGCTCCATCAAGGCCTTCTTTTTCCTTTCCGGAGCTTTATAACCTATGCTGTAGAGTGCTCACGTCAAGAATGAGCTTAACATAAGCTGGACATTGTTTCAGCAGCTGAAGACGTCTAAGCAATAAACACATTATAGATGATGTGTGGAATTACTTGGGTGAGAATACTTGGCCTGTAGCAATCAATTATTTCATCTTGAGTACTTTAAGAGTTCAAGCACATCCCAGTGACTGTAGACGTGTGGCCGGGGTTTTGCGTGGACCTCTGTTGTTGGTAATGGCTGCCCATCCAACTGGGAAATGCAATTATACTCGAGAAGGCTCACAAGCTCACAAAGCACATTCTTTGGAGTCCTCTTTGTTTTATCAATACATAGTGCTTGAATGTGTATTATTCCACCTGAGCAAATACTGCCCTCTCGTTCTTTCTCTCTCTCTCTCTCTCTCTCTCTCTCTCTCTCTCGCTCCTTCTCTAACCATATGCTAATGTTATTAAATCTTTGCCTTTTTTGACAAGCTCGAGGAATGCCATCTTTGCAGAGGTTTTTCCTTAAGAGGTATTAGCAACAGTGTGTGACAGCCTCCCAATGAATTATTGGCATAGTACATGTGTGCACCAATGAATTTGGTTTATTGTAACACTTGCTGTTTCAAAACACTTGACGTGACAAATTCTTCCCATATTTTCATTTTGTTGTACTATATAATAGCAGGTGCGCAGATGGATTGCCATCTTGGCTTGAAAAAGAGTTGTTTCACCTGCCAGAAAACTGAAGGGTATTAAATTCACACATTTAACCTAATAATTGCTTTGGAACATGGAATCTGGATACACTGAACTGCATCAGCCAGATCATCACATATATAAGTAAGCTATAATGTAGCCATGAAGTAATCACAATAAAAATGTTTATATATTCTATGACATGTGCTCTCTTACTTGTAAGGAACCATTTAACCTCTTTGCGCTGAATGGTTCTTGGCTCTTCTTTCTGAGGAATGTACACCTGCTCCATCAAGGCCTTCTTTTTCCTTTCCGGAGCTTTATAACCTATGCTGTAGAGTGCTCACGTTAAGAATGAGCTCAACATAAGCTGGACATTGTTTCAGCAGCTGAAGACGTCTAAGCAATAAACACATTATAGATGATGTGTGGAATTACTTGGGTGAGAATACTTGGCCTGTAGCAATCAATTATTTAATATTGAGTACTTTGAGAGTTCAAGCACATCCGAGTGACTGCAGACGTGTGGCCGGCGTTTTGCATGGACCTCTGTTGTTGGTAATGGCTGCCCATCCAACTGGGAAATGCAATTATACTCGAGAAGGCTCACAAGCTCACAAAGCACATTCTTTGGAGTCCTCTTTGTTTTATCAATACATAGTGCTTGAATGTGTATTATTCCACCTGAGCAAATACTGCCCTCTCGTTCTTTCTCTCTCTCTCTCTCTCTCTCTCTCTCTCTCTCTCGCTCCTTCTCTAACCATATGCTAATGTTATTAAATCTTTGCCTTTTTTGACAAGCTCGAGGAATGCCATCTTTGCAGAGGTTTTTCCTTAAGAGGTATTAGCAACAGTGTGTGACAGCCTCCCAATGAATTATTGGCATAGTACATGTGTGCACCAATGAATTTGGTTTATTGTAACACTTGCTGTTTCAAAACACTTGACGTGACAAATTCTTCCCATATTTTCATTTTGTTGTACTATATAATAGCAGGTGCGCAGATGGATTGCCATCTTGGCTTGAAAAAGAGTTGTTTCACCTGCCAGAAAACTGAAGGGTATTAAATTCACACATTTAACCTAATAATTGCTTTGGAACATGGAATCTGGATACACTGAACTGCATCAGCCAGATCATCACATATATAAGTAAGCTATAATGTAGCCATGAAGTAATCACAATAAAAATGTTTATATATTCTAGGGCTGCACGATAAATCGCATGCGATATTTAAAGCGCATCTTATGGGTAAAGCCGGTTCTGTAATCAGCGGTAAATCTCCATCACCTGCGGGCTTTCACACTGAGCAGCATTAACTACACAGAGACGTTGTTCACTGACGAGCTGCGCAAAAAATCGCATGCGATTTATTGTGCAGCCCTAATATATTCTTATATGCTTATATAAATGATGTATTATCTAAAATGCCTTCAGTAATAAGTAATGCAACCAGGAGACCATGAGTAATGTTTTGTAAATGTACATAGAGGATGTTGTGGGGAATTGTGTTTTGTCTTTGCGACAATGGTGATTAGAATTGTTATAGTAGTCGAAAGAATGACACAAAACAACATGAGGGGTAGTAAATGATAAAAGAATTTACATTTTAAGTGGACTATTCCTTTAATTTCTTTTCCTCTAATAATATTTTTGAGGTTCATCAGCCATTCACAAAACCTACGGTGTTACGTAAGTCTCTCTTAGCTCCTATATTCTCTAGAGTGAAAATGTAATTATTGCCCTCTTGAATTTCACCTATCAACTTCCTATACTTCCAGCCGCCATCTGGCAATGTTGATATCACCATGCATTCCATGTCTTTGCTCCCTGACAAACCCAGATCTGTTCATCTTCTTCAGACAGCGGAAGACCTGTAATCTTTTGCAGGAGACTGACAGGCGTGCTAAAATAAACATATTCTGACCGCCGTCGCTCTGTGGTGCTCATTCAGCAGGGATGACACTGCTGTGTGCGTTTTTTTCCCCCTTACATTGTCAAAATACTTTTTGTAGTTTATTCAGCATTTCTTATTGAAAACAATGAGAAAAACACCAGGATTGAAAGTGATATTAATCCGATTTGATTAAATGGGTAAAGATTTATAGCTAATGTAGGGTCAACATACTTACTGCTCAGTATTTTGTCCAGTAGTGTTGAATATTTTGTTTTGCCACTGAAGTATTTGACATTGGTTCTGAAAGTGCAGAGAAAACACTGAACCCTCCTCCCCATAATGCATCAGAAAAACAGCTTTTGGGTCTCATAGGCAATCTGGAGGGAGGTTCTTACTAAATTCGCAGGCCAATGCAAACAGTGTAATGTTTGTACACCTAGTTCCACTGGGAGTATGAAAAAAAGACTGCAGGACTTTAATCAGAATGTTAAAACAGCCGGGCCTTTGATAAGAGCTCTCCCTGAACATTTATCTTACTTCTCTAAAAGGTGTAATGGCATCCACTTTGATCCTGCCTTGGAAACATGATGTTGGAGTTCGGCTGTTGATAACAGTGGTCAGTGGTCATGTTGTGCAAGTTAAAATGTGTCTTGTCATTTTTTTTGTCATTTTCTTGGATACAGCATGCCATTCATTTTACAGCTTCTTGTCATAATCGTCTTGACCCCCCCCCTGGCTAAAAAGGTGCAGGGATACGGTAGAGTCCTGCAAAGTGGTGGGGCAATAATATTTGTCTTGGAGAAGCTTCCAGCGATGAGGCCAACAACAACAAAAGATCTCTTGACAGGTGTCATGGATGAGAGTTCTTAGAATAACACAGTTGCAAAGTTTGCACCAGCATAGGAAGAAGGAAACTTGAGAGTTTACCATGCAAAACAGCTCAAATCCTGCTTACTTAGACATAAATTACAGTTCAAGTGAAATGTGAGGATAATTTGACATGTCTCAAGTATTTAAAACTGAAAAGCCTTTTTACTCGTTATATTACATTACATTGCATTATATTATATTATATTACATTGTTATATTATGCTTAAAGGGGTCATAGGATGCTACATGCACTTTTACAAGTTGTTTGAACTGAAATGTGTGTTGGCAGTGTGTGTACACAACCACCCTATAATGATAAAAATCCACCCAGTGTTTTTTTTTTTATCTGGTTAAATGTTTTCCCCTTTCTCAAATCGAGCCGATCTCAGATGCCTGTCTGTGTGACGTCTCACAGACAGACCCCTCCCACGATAGTTTGATTGACTGTAGCGTTTCAGCACAGATTGGACTGGCGTCTTACCTTAGACCCGCCCTGAGTGACCTGATATTACTTATTGGACCAAAAGACAGTACGCAGAATCTCGTGGATTACAATTTGCACATTGTTTCTGAAGGGAATGCGCCCCCGATCTACATAAATGTGTTCGTGCGAATCATTCATGATCCTGCCTCATCTACAGAAGAAGTGAGTGTAATGTTTTGTAATGAATCTTTGCAAACCGCCTTTCCTAATAATGAGCTAATTAGCAAGTTTCACGATGAATGCGGCTAAAGTAAATGGTCTCTCTGAGAGCAGCTCGGAAGAGAGGGGCGGGGTCAGCAGAGCTCATTAACATTTAAAGGAAAATGCTACAAAAATGGCTTGATCTGAAAAGAGCTGTATTTGACAGTGTTTTTTACACTACCATTGAGAAATTTTAACCAAACTATTTTACAGACTTTTCATTAAGACCCTAAAGAATCATATCAACTTGTGGAAAATGGGCATCCTATGACCCCTTTAAAAGGTTTTTATGAAGACAGTGAATGTCTGTTTGCATTTTGTTAGACAGTACATGATTAGCTGTGACTTCCTGTTTAGCACATGATCAGCTCAAGAAAGATTGTAATATTTACATTGGAGCAGTGCATGATCCTTGGGAAGGAAACTCACACATGGGCGCTACGCAGCATGTTTTCTTTGCCTTGTCATATACAGCTGCTACTTATTCAGACTGACTCCAGTGCAGCATCAGGGCAGACTTGTAAGATAGCTTTCAAATTGGTTAGAGAGTTGGACTCGTAACCCAAAGGTTGCGGGTTCGAGGCTTGTACTGGCAGGGATTGCGGGTGGGGGGAGTGGATGTACAGCGCTCTCTCCCACCTTCAATACCATGACTGAGGGGCCTTGAGCAAGGCACCGAACCCCCAACTGCTCCCCGGGAGCCGCGGCAAAAATGGCTGCCCACTGCTCTGGGTGTGTGTTCATGGTGTGTGTGTGTGTGTGTGTATTCACTGCTGTGTGTGTGCACTTAGGATGGGATAAATGCAGAGCACTAATTCCAAGTATGGGTTACCATACCTGGCCACATGTCACGTCACGTCACGTCACTTTCACAAATTACAGTCGTTTCAGTCTTTCAGTCCTCAGAGGTTGCAGGTGTGATTTGTTTAGCTTTTTTTCTGTGATGCATCACATTTTGGGAATCTGTTTTGGTCTGCTCAAACAGTCTGTTGTAGAAAAAGAAAAAATGGTGTGTGTGTGTGGGTGCATGTGTGTGTGTCTGTGTCTTTTTCAGTTACATATCATACATATAATTGCTATGGGATATTGTTACTCATTTGTGTTCCAGGATTGTGTTCTGGCAGCTACTTCATCTTGTATTTAAATTTGAGTCTCTGAATAAATTTGAAGCCAACAACTAAATAACCAGAGGCTAAACATTATGTCTTAAGTGGAACCAGAAAGCCCATCACTTTATTTTGAGTACAGTCAGCTGTAGCCATCAGCCCAGTATGCTTTGATGCTTTTAGCAGCCATTATGAAAGAGATGAATACCTTGAACAACAATATCAGCACATCTTGTATAAGTATAAGAAAGTATACTTAAAATACAAAGGAAGGCTTGTTTGGCAGCATCACATCACAGAAGGGCAAAAATAGGACATAACAATTGAAAACTAATATACTTTTACATCACACCTGCTCATTCAAAAGCCATTTTCAGTGAATGTGATCATGCATCACCTAATCATTCTGATTTCACTCAAACATAATGTATACATCTTTTCTAGATGTGACAAACAAAAACTAATGGAGGTTGTTTATGATACCAATCAACAGGAAAACACTTCAGGATTCTTAGACACACTCAAGAATGTTCCTGTGCCATGTTATTACAGAGGAAAGTTCATAGATAACAATTTACATTTGTTTGGTAATTCACAGTCACCAAGCAATATACAAAACTGTTACTTTATCATTTAATTTTTACTCAAAATGTGGACAAAATGTCTAACATATAGCAAATAAAAAATACCTAGGCTAGTGGATTGTAAATTTATTGTGTATCCTTTCAACAAATCAGTGTGAATTAAAATGATATTGTAAATCTTCTAAAGAAATATGCAATTGTAAACTTGGAATAGCATATCACATACATGTACATTATAAAATTATTGATCTTAATACAGTTAAGTCCAGTATTACTTTGTAAATCATCAGTTTAGACTCAGTAGTCTGTCCTTTTCAGTGGGTGGTGGTGGTAAAGCTCAGCTGTGGTTGTGGTTGTGGCTAAGGTTTATCCTGATTTACTCATTAGTCACAGCGTTAATAAAGTTATTCATGTCTTCAACACAAGTCATATTCTGCCATATGGCTTATTGTCATCATTGTGTCTTATATATTCATTTGAAACTGATTTTCACTCTAAGGAGGAAGCCAAGTTGAATGAAGTAATGGATTCAGTCTTAAATATAGGGCAAACTTGTCTTCCTTCTTTGGCCTATCATGCTTTTCAAAGGTCTAATCATAACCTTGTTTCTCTACTGTTTATTTTTGTCTTCCTAACCTTTAATTACCAAGCTAAGAATCAATCTTTAACAGGTCTTTAATTTGTTAAATTGTTTTTGACCACTGAAATTATTATCTGTATTTAGCCTCCAATAAAATGTTACCACATTTGCAAACGCTTATGCAGACAAAATAAGGTGTTTTTCTCTCCTTTGATTTTTCTTTAAGACACTTGAAGATGGTTTAGGATTTAGATTGTTGCAGTATATTAAATAATTAATCAAATTAGAATTGGCTAATTAAAATAATGCTCACGTGATTCATGCCTGTTTTGAAACTTAATGCACAAGCATAATACAACCAAGGACTATGCACTTTACCTTTATCCCTCCAATCCCATTTTAGGTTCTCAAATATAAGTTTCTTTTTCTACATTTTATTTTATTTCATCTTATTTTTTTTTTATCACATAGGGAAAAAAACGTCTCGGTTACGTATGGTAACCCTCATTCCCTGAAGGAGGGAACAGAGACGTCACGTCGGATGACCGACGAATTGGGATCTCGCTTAGAGAGACCAATCTACTTCGAGTGTAAACTAAACGAGCCAATGCACATTGGCATGCGATTATTGCATCCAGCTGCTGCTGATCACAGCGTGAGTATAAGTAGGCAGCAGATGCAGCGCATATTCAGGTTTTTGCTGAGGAGCCGAGCCGGTGACCCGGCCGCTCAGCGGTGGTACAGGAGCTGTGGCGACAGGACGTGACGTCTCCGTTCCCTCCTTCAGGGAACGAGGGTTACCATACGTAACCGAGATGTTCCCTTTCAGTCGGTCACTCTCGACATCACGAATTGGGATCCTACCAAAAGGCCACAGCTACCGACCCTTCCAGTGTCCTGTGGAAACCACCTGCGCCCTTACTTTTTGGCGTAGGCCAGGGCTTGCACAAGAGGACCAGCTACTGCTACTATGGCACTACCCAATGAGTAAGACTGGATAACACTGGGAAAACCTACCCGTTCTACTTAGAACCAGGACGTTACGGAAGCTCCAACCTTCCCGAAGGAGGTTTCGGAAGCAATACACATATGAACATTCCTTGGGTGCATATGGAAGAATGGAGGTAATTGTAACCCTCTTGGAATGGCAGAAGTCTGCCGGGGAAACACAGGCTCAAGGCTATACCGTGGACTTTACACATATGGGATCCACTTAGGTCTTACATATGGAACCCAGCCTTCTACCGGTTCTCGAGGATTCAATGAGTGAAGGCCTGGCGCCGGATGCTCCGCCACGTCTGGCTGCCGAGGTGACGGAGGAACTCATCAGGGTCTACTATATGGACTCTCTGGAGTGGTTTTAGCAAGCCGACCCGAAGCCGGGGCCTCTCAGTGCTTCTACCCGTTTGAGGTGAGAACACAGGAGGATACCGGCTCCACATGAAAGCTATAGAATCTAGCGAACGTGTTAGGGGTCGCCCATCCCGCAGCCATACAGATATCCACCAGCGAGGCACCACGAGCCAGCTCCCAGGAGGATGCAACACCTCTTTCAAATGGGCCCTGTTGTAGTGCCGTGAGCACTAGAGTCAGGTCCCAAGAGGGTATCGAGGGGGGCCGGGGAGGGTTTAACCTTCTCGCCCCCTTAAGGAAACAACCTGAGCGGGCAGGGCACACCCTGTGCCTGATAAGCCAGGGTGATGGCATCCACTATCCAGTGGGCCATACTCTGCTTTGAGATAGCATTCCCCTTCTGCCGGCCTCCGTGACAGACAAAGAGCTGGTCTGAGGTCCTGAAGCTTTGCGTCCGGTCTACGTAGCACCTTAAGGCTCGGACGGGACAGAGCAAAACTAGGGCTGGGTCTGCCTCCTCCGAGGGCAGTGCTTGGAGTTTCACCACCTGATCCCTGAAGGGAGTAGCGGGAACCTTGGGCACATAGCCGGGCCGGGGCCTCAGGGTTACCTTGGAATCAGCCGGCCCGAACTCTAGGCACGAATCGTTGACCGAAAATGCGTGCAGGTCCCCTACTCTCTTGATGGAGGCCAATGCTAGCAGGAGCAAAGTCTTCATCGAAAGGAACTTCAGCTCAACCGTCCGCAAAAGCTCAAATGGGCCCTGTTGTAGTGCCGTGAGCACTAGAGTCAGGTCCCAAGAGGGTATCGAGGGGGGCCGTGGAGGGTTTAACCTTCTCGCCCCCTTAAGGAACCTGACGACCAGGTCATGCTTCCCCAG
>NW_015505441.1:688225-725509 GCF_001515645.1 Sinocyclocheilus grahami | reverse complement strand
GCCATATGCCCCAGGAGCCTCTGAAACTGTTTCAGTGGGACCGCCATCCTGCTCTTGAATGTATTCAAGCAGTTCAACACCGACTGAGCATGTTCCTGCGTGAGGCGTGCTGTCTGTTCGACAGAATCTAACTCCATACCGAGAAAAGAGATCCTCTGTGTCGGGGAGAGTTTGCTCTTTTCCCAGTTGACCCGAAGGCCTAACAGGCTGAGGTGTGAAAGTACCAAATCCCTGTGTTCGCACAACTGATCCTGAGACTGAGCGAGTATGAGCCAATCGTCGAGGTAGTTGAGAATGCGAATGCCCTGTTCTCTCATGGGAACAAGGGCTGCCTCCGTAACTTTCGTGAAGACACGGGGCGACAGGGACAGCCCGAAGGGCAGGACCTTGTACTGGTATGCTTGCCCCTCGAAGGCAAACCGCAGAACGGGAGCCTGTGAAGGGCCCGGTTCAAGACGCGCAGATCCAAGATCGGTCTCCACCCACCCCCTTTCATGGGTACAATGAAGGGCTGTAAAACCCCGACCTCATATCGGCTGGAGGAACCGGCTCTATCGCGTCCTTCACCAGTAGGACTGTGATCTCTGCATGCAAGACAGGGGCATCTGCTGCTTTCAATAACGTAAAGTGGACGCCCCTGAACTTGGGAGGGCGCCGGGCAAACTGAATCGCATAACCGAGCCTGACGGTTCGAAGGAGTCATCGAGACGGGCTGAGTAGCTCTAGCCATGCTCCCAGACACCGCGTAAGTGGCATCAACGGAACTACAGGCCGACGAGTGCCTGCAGGCCCGGGAGGGGAGCAACGGTTTGCCCCGCCAAGTGGTAGCGGCATTTGGACACAATTGCATCGCAACCGACCGCTCCACCTGGGGAACTCCCCCGCGCTGGACCCCCATCAAGGGTGGTGAGGGAGGATGAGCCACTGGGCCGGTTTCTGGCAGTGAAAGGTGCCATCCACGACCCAGCGATCTCATCATGCATCTCCGGGAAGAAAGGCACTGGGGTGGGGCCCTGAGAACCAGCGTGCGCCACCCCGAGAAACCAGTCGTCCAACCTTGAGGGTTCGGGACGCGGTGGAAAATTCCACTCGAGCCCGACACTCGCACAGGGGAGATGGCCGTCTGCAACACACACAGGGGTAGTGCAGCCTGTTGTGTGCAACCCACTCGACACGGGAAAACCACCGCCGCTGAAGCCCACGAAGAGCGTGCTTGAATGTAGCTTTACTCTTAGCAGAAGGTCAGGAGCAGAACGATAGAACCGCTCGGCTTCGAAGCAAAAAAGCTGAATATGCGCTGCATCTGCTGCCTACTTATACTCACGCTGTGATTAGCAGCAGCTGGATGCAATAATCGCATGCCAATGTGCATTGGCTCGTTTAGTTTACACTCTAAGTAGATTGGTCTCTCTAAGCGAGATCCCAATTCGTTGGTCATCCGACGTGACGTTGAGAGTAACTCCATACCGAGAAAAGAGATCCTCTGTGTCGGGGAGAGTTTGCTCTTTTCCCAGTTGACCCGAAGGCCTAACAGGCTGAGGTGTGAAAGTACCAAATCCCTGTGTTCGCACAACTGATCCTGAGACTGAGCGAGTATGAGCCAATCGTCGAGGTAGTTGAGAATGCGAATGCCCTGTTCTCTCATGGGAACAAGGGCTGCCTCCGTAACTTTCGTGAAGACACGGGGCGACAGGGACAGCCCGAAGGGCAGGACCTTGTACTGGTATGCTTGCCCCTCGAAGGCAAACCGCAGAACGGGAGCCTGTGAAGGGCCCGGTTCAAGACGCGCAGATCCAAGATCGGTCTCCACCCACCCCCTTTCATGGGTACAATGAAGGGCTGTAAAACCCCGACCTCATATCGGCTGGAGGAACCGGCTCTATCGCGTCCTTCACCAGTAGGACTGTGATCTCTGCATGCAAGACAGGGGCATCTGCTGCTTTCAATAACGTAAAGTGGACGCCCCTGAACTTGGGAGGGCGCCGGGCAAACTGAATCGCATAACCGAGCCTGACGGTTCGAAGGAGTCATCGAGACGGGCTGAGTAGCTCTAGCCATGCTCCCAGACACCGCGTAAGTGGCATCAACGGAACTACAGGCCGACGAGTGCCTGCAGGCCCGGGAGGGGAGCAACGGTTTGCCCCGCCAAGTGGTAGCGGCATTTGGACACAATTGCATCGCAACCGACCGCTCCACCTGGGGAACTCCCCCGCGCTGGACCCCCATCAAGGGTGGTGAGGGAGGATGAGCCACTGGGCCGGTTTCTGGCAGTGAAAGGTGCCATCCACGACCCAGCGATCTCATCATGCATCTCCGGGAAGAAAGGCACTGGGGTGGGGCCCTGAGAACCAGCGTGCGCCACCCCGAGAAACCAGTCGTCCAACCTTGAGGGTTCGGGACGCGGTGGAAAATTCCACTCGAGCCCGACACTCGCACAGGGGAGATGGCCGTCTGCAACACACACAGGGGTAGTGCAGCCTGTTGTGTGCAACCCACTCGACACGGGAAAACCACCGCCGCTGAAGCCCACGAAGAGCGTGCTTGAATGTAGCTTTACTCTTAGCAGAAGGTCAGGAGCAGAACGATAGAACCGCTCGGCTTCGAAGCAAAAAAGCTGAATATGCGCTGCATCTGCTGCCTACTTATACTCACGCTGTGATTAGCAGCAGCTGGATGCAATAATCGCATGCCAATGTGCATTGGCTCGTTTAGTTTACACTCTAAGTAGATTGGTCTCTCTAAGCGAGATCCCAATTCGTTGGTCATCCGACGTGACGTTGAGAGTGACCGACTGAAAGGGAACAATTATTAAGTGTGTAATTTGTAGGCATTGACATTTATATCAAATTTCCATATCTGTGGGATAGTCACTATGTCTACTGTTAATTACACTTTATCTATGCAAGTTTGTAACTTTGTCTTAAAGAAAACTTAATTTTCAGTGTTAACTCTTAACTTTTATGTACACTAAGACTACTGCTAAATACGTACCATCTGCAAACACATCTTTTCAAAACATGGATTTGAACCAAGGGTTTATGTGCAGATTGTACCACACAAGTAGGTATGGGAATTAGTCATCAAGAGCCCTGCCAGCCTCACACTGTTATGCCACTTGCTCTGTCACACCAAGTAAATATAAATAGCACCACTAACCACATGCAGTCCAGTGAAAGTAACGCTATGCTTAAATGAATGCATTGGAATTTTATGGAAAACTGTAAAGGTGTTTACAGATGTGTGGCAACCACACTCAAGAGAATCTCCTTTTAGAATGTGATAAAAAAATCCTGCATTAATAAACGTTTCTTTTTCAAGTACTAGCAAATAATACTCTTTGCTTTCTCTAACTGTTGATATAGTCTGTTTGGAAGAATTGTTTCAGGGTGATTTAGTGTCTGTCTTGATTTAAGAATACCTTACCTTATGTACATAAATAATATGTAACGTGTACCAATTAATTAATCTAAAGCAGAGATTTAGGAGATTTAGGCTTTAGGAAAAGAAATCTGTCTAATGAAGACAGAAGCCTATTCTGACTAAAATTTAATTCTGTATACAAAATTTGTGTCAGTTTGACAAAGTGGAGCTCTATAGAAAATAAGGGAGCCCGTAGCAGTGAAAACATCCCTAAGGTAACATTATTTTAGAGCTAGTAGCAGGAGTGCTCATTTGAGCTTCAAACTGTTGTATTAGGTGTTTAAGAAAATTAATTGAGGGATTAATATAACTTGAAAGGAGAATTTCGGGAAACAAAGTATTTAAAGCTTTGTGCTCAGCACATAGTATGATGTATTTATTTTAAACAGTAGATTATCCGCTTTTTTGTTCAGGGCATGGGTTGAAAAAAAAACTAAGTTTCCCTTGTTATTTATTATTTTTAAATATTAAATAAATAAGTACTTTTTAATTTTCATAATTCACAATGTATGTATAGTGCCTCAATCAATTAATCAATCAATCATATATTAAATAAACGTTTTCAATACAAATAAGCACAAGTCAAGCTGCGGTACCAAACAGGACCACAGGGAGACTCCAAAGACCACTAAACCTCCTGCCTTGACCTGACTGTACTACCACAGTATATGATCCATTCAGAATCACTAAACCTCTGACCACCGCATAATCTAAAACACCTTCAGCCAGTGTCCATTATAAAACACTCTTGCTTTTAAGCCAAATACAATAATTTACTGACATCCGGACATTCGGACATAAGTCACTATTCTGTCTACAATCTCTGAAAAAGTGCTGGTACACTAAAGGCTCAAATATAGAAGTACCGGTCCATACCAGCCCACTTCAAGCACTGTATGTGTGTATATGTATATATATATAGAGAGAGAGAGAGAGAGAGAGAGAGAGGGGTACTAGACAGGACAGTCTTAAAATCTTAATTAGTTAGAAAGAACAAACAACACTAACAGTTAGATACTGATATAGAATAATAAACAAGAATGTGTTTGCTGATTTTTTTACATTTTGAGGGATATTTTAATAATAGATCAAATTCTCAGCTCTTTTAAGTACAAACCCAATTCCAAAAAAGTTGGGACACTGTACAAATTGTGAGTAAAAAAGGAATGGAATAATTTACAAATCTCATAAACTTATATTTTATTCGCAATAGAATATAGATAACATATCAAATGTTGAAAGTGAGACATTTTGAAATGTCATGCCAAATATTGGCTCATTTTGGATTTCATGAGAGCTACACATTCCAAAAAAGTTGGGACAGGTAGCAATAAGAGGCCGGAAAAGTTAAATGTACATATAAGGAACAGCTGGAGGACCAATTTGCAACTTATTAGGTCAATTGGCAACATGATTGGGTATAAAAAGAGCCTCTCAGAGTGGCAGTGTCTCTCAGAAGTCAAGATGGGCAGAGGATCACCAATTCCCCCAATGCTGCGGCAAAAAATAGTGGAGCAATATCAGAAAGGAGTTTCTCAGAGAACCTACAGTGTGAGTATCTACAGTGCATAATATCATCCAAAGATTCAGAGAATCTGGAACAATCTCTGTGCATAAGGGTCAAGGCCGGAAAACCATACTAGATGCCCGTGATCTTCGGGCCCTTAGACGGCACTGCATCACATACAGGAATGTTTTTACCCCAAGGTCAAATGGGTTTTTTTTTTTTTTTTTTTTTTTTTTTACTGTTGTCAGATCCTCATGTCTTATCAAGACTTCTCATCATAATGGGTAATGATGCTTGACATAAGAGGAATATATGTTTTTTCCCCTAAACCTTGTTAAGAACACAACAATATAAACATTTTTGGGTGGAAATTACACATTACACTCCACCCAGTGCTTTGAAGCCATGCATCATTTGTTCTGCATGCACCAACAAATCTCTTTCTTTCTTTCTTTCGCACCTTGTAAGGCATCTACTAATATCTTTGCTCATTGGTGCCTAAATCTCTTACTCTCACTGCTTATGCTTTTTTGAGCTGTTTTATGAACGTTAACTGTGATCAGTTTGTGGTATGTGGTTCTGCTTAATTATATCCAAGCACAGATAATGAAAAATAATTTTAGTGAAGATTTCCATATAGTTTTTCTGTGGCTATAGTCAGCGATTACGGTAATCAGACAGGGCTTAAACCGTGCCATAGCTTGTAATAATCTTTGCTTGCAGCTAAATTACTTGACCACTCTGAATGCAGTCCTAGCATTCCCCAAATGAATCCCCCAGGCCCAAATGGGCAGATGAAAAGCATTCCTTAACCTCTAACAGTACAGTAAATATCACAACAGCCAACCTCATTTCATCACTATTGTGTAATTTACGGTCAAGAACATCAAAGATGTCTTTAACCACACTGAGAAAAAAAAAACTTGTGTGTGGCTTATTTTCAAACCAGTTTGACCACTGCAGAAATGACCTCACACTGTCAGTAAATGAAGGCAGACAGTTAAATGGTTAAAAAAACAATCTGTTATTAAGTCTTTTTTATTTTAACATTTTATGTTACATTCTTTTGATACATTTATTAGACTTTTTAGATTTACAGTACAGTATTTAATTTTTAATATTTAACTAATATTTTCTTAATTTTTTTGGAACGAGCTCTGTTTTTCTCATCAAAATGCATAGTTATGAAGGGCTGATGAAATATAAAGTAATGTTTTCTTAACCAGCCATTATTTCATTTTCCTAGCCGTGCAGTATGTTAAAGAGTTCAAATGATGTTGCTAAAAAGAACATTATTTTGTGTATTTGGTGTAATGAATTTCTAGTCATGTCCTCTTTTGGAAGACCAAACAAAGTAGTTTTGCTTTCACAACGAAACACATCGTCACACACGGCGGCCTTTAGTGAGCGGAGGCCGGCAGCTAGAGTGAGCGGAGGCCGGGGGCTAGAGTGAGCGGCGGCCGGCGGGCTTGCAGCAACCTCATGTGACGACCCCGTGCTTGACTCCGGCGATCCACAGCGCGAAGTTGATGTATTTCCTCAGCGACCAGCACGGATCAGCTCTAGGCATGATGAAGCGGATATCGTCCTCTTTTGGAAGACCAAACAAAGTAGTTTCGCTTTTACAACGAAACACACGGCAACAACCATACTACAGCAAGAATGAAAGTTACACCTTCTTTCTTTGCGTGAACATTTGGGCGGCGTTATGCAAATCTTCCCACATCGTGACGTAGACATGTGGGGGCGTGTTAGAATGAGCCGTTTTAGGTAGGCGTGGTTGACTCTTGACTTTTATAAAGAATATCTCTTTGGATTTGAGACTTTAGTCTTTGCAACTTTATAGGTCTTATTTATGCACCAAGAGCTTGTAACACTCCAAAGAGAAAGGAAAAATTTGAATCGCATCATATGACCCCTTTAAAATGTGAGATTTTTTGGAATATGTTAAACACTTTGCACAGTGCTATAGTGAAAAGCAAAGCATTTTCCAAGAAAAAGAAGAGGGGAAAATAATTGCTTCCCAAGGGTTTTTGACAAGCGGCAGAGCGGACAACACCCTACTACCCCCCTCACTGTTTTTTTCTCTCTCTTCCTCTCTCTCTCTCTCCTAGGAAAAAAGCTGCCTGCACTTGTGTGGGCTCTTTTTAACACCTCCCGTGGCATTTCGTAATCGCACTTCCCTCTGATCAAAGTGTCCAAGAACTGTCGTGAGCAGAGATATTAGATCTCACCTGAGATAAAGAAGTGTTTTCTTTTTTCAGAAGAGCTGAGAATAATGAACTGCTGTTATAATAGACAGTTGAAGTGGCCCGAAGAACACTGTGATTATGATGAGCTTCTGCCCTGTCCCTGCTGATTGTTCTCTGTGTCAGGCTGTAGGTGTGGCATTATATCTAAACAGTCAAATGCAGAAAAAAACATGCAAACGAACCTTCATGAGTCCGTAGTCTGCAGGGCAGAAGACCGTCCTGTGTAAGGCAGGAATGTTATCACGGTGCATTTGGGACTGGCCCTCCTAATTACAGGAGGGTACGTTTGGTTAGGCCAGAGGCACTGTGTAATTACTATGATTGCAATGCTTTAGACATAAGTCTATCCTGGCCTGCAGTTCCTTTTGAAGAATGAGGCCCAGAAAAGACACATGCGTTAACTATATTAAATGTGTACCTTGTATTGTTAAAGCGGACATAGGCAGAGCAGTTATGAATTTAATGACTGCTTAATAGTGGTGATTGACAGTTGCCCCCATAAGGACATTGTGTATGTATCAGTGTCTTTTGGAACGCAGAAAATGCAATACCATTTGATTATTGGATTTTACAGTGAGAAATGCATATTGGATACAAAAGCTTTTTAATGTGCTATTAAACAGCTATGATTAGTCTGTCAAATATGAAATTAGTAGAAGTAAACTATCAATTGCAACATATCCCCAGCTGCCTCGTTATTATAGGGTGACCATGCATCCTCTTTTATATGTCCTGATTTCAGAATTGTCTGGTCCAGGTTTTATCTGGCATCTTCCTGCATGCCTGCATGCCATTGGTCAATTAAGTACAATGCCTGCAAGCTATTGGTCAAACTACATTTCAGTCATTGACTTTAGCAAAAATAATGGGAAAACAAAGTCAAAACCCAGACGTTTTTGACAATTTAGATAAAGTAAGACATATGTCAACATGAACTGTTATTGCAAGGTTGCAAACAGTTCATAATTGCTTTCTCATTATTTCTTTCAGTAACACTTTACAAAAAGGTCCCATTAGTTAGTTAGTTAATCTATTAACTGACATGAATTAATAATGAACATTTGTTACGTTATTTAATGATATTTTTTAATGTTATTAATGTTATTTTAATATCTACATTGTTAGTTCATGTAGTTCAGGCCTATTAGATAATGTAATAAAATAGTACATTAAGATTAATAAATGCTTTAAATCCTTTTTTTAGTTCATGGTTAGTTCATGTTAACCAATGACGTTATCTAATGTTAACAAATGGAACCTTAGTGTTCCACTTTATCTCATGTCCAGCTAGGACAGGTAAGCAGCCAGAGACTCGCCGCACCTTCAAAATAATCCAACTGAGGTGCGTAGACCAAAAAAGTTTCCCAAAGGTGAAGAGCTTAAAAAAAATGTTTGCACGCTCAAACATCAAAGAGTCACAAGCGAGATGAAAGCAATATGAGCAATTTACTAAGTAAAAACAAGGCAAACGTTTCGGTCACATGTTGACCATTTTCAATGCCAAGCTAACAATCTCGGACAGGTAGAATCGTGAAAAAATCTGAAAATGTATAAGTTTAAATTACATCCAACACCACACTATATGAGCTTCATTTTTTGTTCTGCTCTCAGTTTAACACATCCTTCTTAAATAACAGGAAGGGAGTGCATTCCAAAATAAAGTTGTTTGTGGCCACCTTTTATGTCCAACCGAAGAATTCAGCAAACTTAATTTTTACACCGAGTTCCTGCTACATTCAGGCAGGGGACACATGGCAGCTGTGAATGTGGTTTCAACCCAAGAACATTAAGTTTTAGTAATGTGACTCATTTATCATTCTACTCCATTCATAGAAATCTTGAGGTCGATTGCGTCAGACTTTCCTCCCAGTTCTTTGATTCAACACTAGTGGAAACCTTGTAATATTGTACCATAGTAAAAATCATAGCAACGGCCCTGCAGATGTCTGAGACAAAAAGATTAGATTTTAACTCATCGTTAAACATGGCTACTGTTTGCATGCCCTTGTTTAACAAAAGTGATTTGTTAAGTAAATGTTCAACAAAGGTCTGGTTACCTAGCTGCAATCCACAGGAATACAGAGCCCAGTATACAGCATCATCCTCTGAAAAATCAAGGGGGAGGTTTAATGAAAGCAAGCCATGTGTCCTGCATACGATCAGATTCATAAAACTTTCCCATCTTGACAAATCCCAGGACTACAGCTGGTCATGTGCACCCTGAACCAGCAAGGAAGGCATACGTATAGGTTGTAATCTTGCTGTTAATCTCCTTTACAAGTCTCTGGCATAATATCTGATTGATATAAATGGGGAAAATCGTGTTTTTAATGCAGGGAACAAAAAGGAATTTCCTTGAAAATGAACTGTAAAGTGTGCTCGCTCAGATGACTCAAATCTCAAGCCCTGCATTATTTGTATGAAGAATATATGGAAGAGCGGTTAAGTTTGTTTTCCAATTTTGCCATTGTGAAATACACTTTCTTAATGAAACCATGGAAATTATGTTATTTCAGAGTTTTTCATGCAGTGAATGGAGGAGCTTAGGCGTTTGTCAAGATCTGAGGTTTAGCATTTTTGCTTGTGTTTGGTCAACTCTGGTTCACCTCTGCTTTGCTTCACTTCATGCGCTTGTGCAGGTGGTGTGCTTCAGTAATAAAGACAAGCTTTACAAACAATATTGTTTTCCTCTGTAGCCAAAGATAATTCTTCATTAGTTTGCAAAAGGGATCCAGGTTCACACAAGAAAGCCTGATTTTCAATGCCTTCTTAAATAAAAGGTGTGTTATGTTAAACATTGTGATTGAGGGAGCTTTTATAAGCCCATCTAAAGATATGACTAATAAATCTGAAGTTCTTCACACTCAAAAAACAAAGAGCAGAGCACTGTGAAAATCTAAGTAGTCCATGACCTGTAATATTTTTTTCCTGTCTGTGTTTTTTACTACCCCACAATGTGTAAGAAACATAAAATGTTATGACTTAGGAAAAGGAAAGTGTCTGATAAAATTGATGAGCACTTAATCTATAAATGTCAATCTTTGGAAAGGTCACAGGGTCACATATATGAATCTCTAAGTCCCCAAGGGCAGTGCTGCTTTGCACATGTTTCAGATAAACTTACATTTTCCCAAAAGTAACATGGAAGCCAAAATAATGTGGAAAATGACTGTAGTGGTAGCAGCACGGCTGGGAAAAGCTGTCTGCATGGAGTCACATTGGTGTAGGAAATCTCAAAAGAGACCTAAACTCAGCTGATTTGTGTGCTGCCACTTTTGTTGACCCCAGGTGCTAGTTTTTTGAAGCTTTAATTCTCAATATAACTAAGCTATGCCCATAATTTAAGACACTTTTCCCTAGACAGTAGATACACTGAGTCTCCTCATCAATATAGACCTCTGAACTTCGCATTCAAATGGATTTTACTCAATCTGGAACATGTTCCACCTGTTGCACAGGCATTTGGTTTTTGAAAGCTGTGCCTCTTGCAATTTATGCATGGTTTCTTTCTTTTACAAATGAATGAGCATGCATATTTTTTCAGATTGTTTAATCATTAAATCAAAGTAAAACTTACCATACAGCTATAAAGAGCCCCTTAATAATGTATAATTTATGTGTTGCTTGGAAAATAGCTGATTAATTTTTAATGGCCAGCGACTAAGAAAAGATGATTTTTGCCTCCATAATTGTGTAGTTACAGCATTTACCAGCAGGGGCTGTCTTAACCATGCTGCCAACCAACCAAATCTTGACCCCTTTCCTCCTTTTTTTATTTTTTGGGATTTTTTGACGTACATTCTTTTCTTCTCACAACCACATATCTCGACACAATCCTATTTCTGTATTTCCCAAAAAGTCCTGTCACAGTTCCACCACCTGCTTTGAATTTGCTGTCCGACGGTAACAAGTTTTGATTACTTTCTTTTCTTTTCTTCTCTCAGTTTCTTCTTGCGAATATATATCAAACTATTTTTAAAACTCAGAAATTCTTAAAGTAAATCCAGATTTGAATGTCCAGCTGCCAAAATGAGCAACCAGACTTTCGGAATGGTTAAGTTGTACATTTTTGTTCCCCGTGCCAGGACATCTGTCTTCTGACACACCCTGTCATTATAAGAAAAAGGAAGCAGCATCTTTTGATTATTTTCATTCGTATTGCATACATTTTCACAGAAACTATGCAAGTCTGTCATAGACATTAAAAAAGATGTTAAAAACGGCCAAATTTATTCATTAATTTGTTGTAGCCACTCTGTGGTTGTGTCCTGTATTGAGTTTTTTAAAACAATTTTAAATGCACACTGATTGTCAGCGATAGGCTTACCAGGTTTGAAATGGTTGGGGTAAAAAAAAAACTCTAAAACCCCCTAAACACTTCAGTTGTTCAAGAAGCACTATTAAACACATTAAACATTTTTACGTCTTCTGTGGTCCAAAGTTTCATGCATATGTTGGCAAATTTAAATCACATGTACAGAATTACAGCCTTCTTTTTATGCAGGCCAAGAAAATTCCTCAAGAAATGTGTTTATATATACACACGGATGTTTCCACAGTATTATATAATTCGTTCTATAATATATTTATTTAATTTTTATATTTCCCAACATATTTTATATATATATATATATATATATACATATATATATATATACATATACTGTATATATGAAGAGTTCAGATGCAAAAGCCTCTAAGTGCCGTTTGAAATTTTCTTCTAAAATGAGCATTTTTCTCCGGCTCCTATGTTTATGTTCAGTTATTCACTTTAATGGCAATGAAAATAACCTATTCATTGCCATTAAAGAGAAAATACTAAACCTACACATAGGAGCCTGAAAAAAAATCTAATTTTAGAAGAAAATTTCAAACGGCACTTAGAGGCTTTTGCATCTGAACTCTTCATATATATATATACAGTATGTATGTGTATATATATATATATATATATATATATATATATATATATATATACACCTTTGTGTATTCAAGTGGGTGGTTATGTGAGTTCAGAGGTGGTGTAATATCTATGTTCTGACTGAAAAGAAAAAATGTGTATCACGTTGCCCATTTAGATGACTTTTGTTTGAAGTCCTGTGACCCTGTAGAGCACTTCCAGACCCTCTTAGTTTTCTAAAGGCCAAATGCGATTCTGGCTGATCCCAACAGAAGCAGAACACCTCAGCACATCTGGACTCACCGCTGCATCTATTACACAAGCCCCACTATGTGAAGTCACGTCCAAGGCAAATAAGCAAAAAAGAACCCCCCCCCCCAAAGAACACCTAAAGAGGGACAAGGGTATGGGCTGCCAAAAAAGGACACCGACCTCTAGCATTCCTCTCATCCAGGTCGTGTTTTCATTACCCCGACAAATTTACATAGTTGTTAGTGATGGCCTGGGATTCCTCCTATAGCACAGTCCACCAATAATAAACAGAGGCCAGCTGACACCCTCAGACACCTGCAAGCCTCCCTGACAGTGCAGGATTGTTCCCAGGCGGAGAGCACCAAGAGGCCCTGCTTTCCTCTCAAAGTGTTATCCATTCGAGAGGGTGCAACCATACCACCCTGACACACACATCCGAGCCTTGAAAGAAATGCGTCATTGATAAATCCTACCAGAGGAAACATGCTCATGAACCAGCCAGGCCGGTGATAAAAGAGTGTGTTCTCTTCTTTCAGTGCCACAGTGCTCAAGAGTGGGTTTGTGAGAGTAACTTGCTTTCTTGAGTCATCAATCCTGTCAAAACAGATGCAACACACTTTTTTTTAGATGTACTGCAGTGCAAAATTGCTGATTTTGAGTTAGACTACTAAATTAATATTTAGAGATGCATCAAAAAATTCTGTAAAGAATATTCTTGCAGTACTGTTCAAAAGTTTGTGGTCAGTAAAATGGTCAGTAAGGTTTTTTATTTTTATTTTTTTTAAAGAAATTATTTTATACAGCTAGGATACATTAGGTTGATCAAAAGCCTAAAAAAAGGTGTCACCGTTTTCACAAAAATATTAAGCAGCACAGCTCTTTTCAACGTTGATGAATTTTGCTTGAGCACCAAATAAAATGATTTCTGAAGGATCATGTGACACTGATGACTGAAGTAATGGCTGCAGAAAATTAAGCCTGTCCATCATGGGAATAAATTACTAAAATATATTAAGTTAAAATATATTAAAATGAATAAAACATTTTTATTTTAAATTGTAATAATATTTCACAATATTATTTTAAATTGTAATAATATTTCACAATATTATTGTTTTTACTGTATTTTTGATCAAATAAATGCATCCTTTGTGACACATAAGAGTTCCAAGCGTTTGGGTATTGCTTGCTATTTTGTCTAAGTAAATTATTAAAAAATGAAAGTTAAAATAAATTGTTTAGTAAAATAAATAAAAAAATCTAATATCAAAAATAGGCATGGTGCCAAAACATTGTGAATCCCTATTAATGTTGATTGTATGAAGATTGTAGTTTTGTGTCGTGTTGGCGAAGTAGACTTCTACAAATAGTTTGTAATATCAGTACAGTTCATTCGTTACTGACATAGTCTGTAAATAATGTTTTCTCGTAAGAGGCTGTTTCTTTATCAGATACAGTAAAAGGGGAACTTCTTGAAGGTACAACACCTGTTCTGTTGGACTACGGGAAACAGTCAGTTCCACAGATCTGTTTTTATCACTTGGCCTGTGGACTTATGAGGGCGAGAGGAAACCTTTCTGCCGTTGGATGACTGTGGGCTAGAGGGTTTTGATTCCTCTTCTGCAATCAAAAGACGATCTCCAATCCTTGCTCTGCCCACTGTAATTCCTCACCTTTGCCTGATGATTTCTTTTCAAGACTGATGGGGGAGCGCAAAAGCCACAGATAAGGTAGCTGGATCAGCCCCTGGCCAGCTGTGAACCCGATAGCATCTGTTTAAAGCATCTAAAAGAGGACCGTTCCTTTTCAAGTCTGCAGTGCTAGTTATCTCACTTTTATCCTGCACATGTAAGGGAAAACCACAGATGGCCAGGGATCTGATAGAAATACAAATGTGATATCATTGACTATGCTATCAAAAAGGATGATTTCACAAAAGAAGTGTGACTCTGTCTCTTAGAGGTAAACAGACAAGCCAAAACAAAGATCCTCTTCACAGCAGATGTGGTTGGAAGTTATTCTTTCATCATTAGCATCCAGACAAAACAACTGCTGACTGAACTCTGAAGTGTGCAGAGTTCCTGTCTTCCATTCTAAAAGAGACTTTTTGTTGAAATCTGATTCATGATATGGACTGTTACACAATTTTATTAAAGGTGCATTTGTAACAGAATCTTCCCTATTGCAATTATTTATATCTCTCCTTTGTCTAGTTTGTCTGTATAGCATACTGCACTCCAGATTATTTTTACAGTATGTCCTCCTGTTTTTCTTGCAGTCCATCATTTTCATAAGGGACCGAAATTCTCACGGACAGGAAATATCTGGGTATATAGACTACTCCCACCGACTAAAATCTGAAGACTTTGAACCATATTTCAGCGGAAAGAAAAGGCTTATGCCAAAACCAACTGACTTAAGGTAAGCCTACATATATTATGACCCATCCATGATGATTTCCGGTTACTATTGTTTTAGTAGATGTGCTACTGAACATCTCAAAGTTAGATGTTCTCAGATTAATGTGCATGCATCCTTTGATCCCTGAAGCATTTGTCTTTCTAAAAAGGATATCCTCTCCAAAATATCAATATGCAAGTAATGCAGTGAAAGCAAAACAGACTTCCTGTTCATAATGGAGGAAGAGAAGGCATCTTTTTGCCCTGGACAGTGCATTAAAGGGGAGTGTGTACGTTATGAATGATGCCTTTTTCATCCTCTAATATTAATATTAGTCAAATAGTGATCCTCTGTAAACCAAGTTAGGAAGTCATAGCCATCCAAAAAGAAAGCATCACTGATCTTCATAGAGATTTCCTTTAAGAGCAGTTTGTTTGAGATTAATTTGAGATTAATAAAAGCAAGCATCTGAAATATATTACAGGATAAATATACTACACTATTTAAAAAGTTTGGGGTCAGTGCCATTTTTTAGGAGAAATGTATGCTTATTCAACAAAGATGCATCACAATGACAGTAATTTTGTAACATTTATAATGTTACAAAACTGTCTGTTTCAAATAAATGCTGTTCTTTAAACTTTCTGTTCATCAAAGAATCTTGAAACAACAAACACTGTAAGAACACAAGCAGAAAGCATTAGGTAGCACTACAATTTTCAACTGATAAAAATAAAGAAACGTTATTTTATAATCAAATCAACATATTAGGATGATTTCTGAAGGATCATGTGATACTGAAGACTGGAGTAATGGCTGATGAAAACTCAGCTGTGCCCTTACCGGAATAAATTACATTTATATTAACATTGAAAATGTATTTACAATTGTAATAAAATTCACAATAGCACTGTTTTTTTATTACTGTACTTTTATCAAACATAAAACATTTTAAAAACATAAAAACGTCTAAACTCATACTTTTGAATGACATAGTGTAGATGTACATATATTTATAAATAAAAAAATATGATGAACCCCAAATAAATAAACAATATGTAAACACAGTAAAACAGCCATACATATATGTAAGATTAAACTAAATGTAATAATAATGGGTTTTTAAGACATTTAAAGCTGGTATATCCAGTATGCAAGTATAGCCAGGCATGTTTGTGTTTGTATATCCACATCTTAACTGCTACAGCACATGATCTAATCAGGGTAAGTAAAGGAAGTACACTACAGCATAAGCATTCTCATTTCCTCTTACTCTCAGCCCCATCTCTCTTTCTCTCCCTATTTCTGTTTTAGTCCCTCTCTCTCTCTCTCTCTCTCTCTCTCTGTTCTCTCTTTCCTCCACCATCCTTCTCACGGGAACAATAACAGGCAGTGCTTGTGGTTGCCACTAAGATGGAGCAGATGCTGTGTTCTTCCCGTACAGATGCATGAATCCACACTACAGCTGACAGACTTTGACTGCCTCACCACAAAAATAAAAAGTACAAAAGTCATGGCCACCAGCTGAGGACAATCACCAAACCTTTAGTAATACAGAAGGAAAGTCATAGCTGGAAAGGTGGATAGATAGATAATTTACCCTCTTTAAAGAAGACTGATTTCTTTGGTTGTATTGACTCAAAGCAGCACCTTTACAGATTTCTCACTAATTCTAGGTTACCAGCCAGACTATTCTCTTTCTCCTTGATCCATAGAGTTACAGCTGGTGGATTTTTAAAACACTCTTAAAACTCTCCATCAGGCTTTAGTTTGGTAACCATGGAGCACTGAAGTACACAAACATCCTTTTCTCTGTCAGTGTTGTGTAGTGTAATGGTAAAGACGCAGACCTGTTATTAACGGCACAATAATTGTTTCCACAAAGCCCAGGTCTTTCACACTTTTGTAAGTTAGTGTGGGTGGGGTGCCATTCAGCTGTGCTATGAATATTAAGCATTTCATGTTACCGGGTGACATCTCTGCAGGGACAAAAAGGGACCAAAAGTGGCAAAGAATATGTTCAAATCACATGTGTTGCGGCACTCATGCGTTTTCAATCACAAAACGAATAGACCAAATGCTCAGAAAGCCCAGCCGGTCTTCGAGCTTCCTCTGACTTAAAAATGTAAAGGCTTTGGAGCATTTTCCTGCCCATCTTTTCATGCTTTCTGTTAAAATATCTCACATCTGTCCTGTTTCTTCGACCAAAAGTAAGTGGTTCACCATTGCATAAAAGTGGTCAACCCAAAAATGCTAATTGCTATATGGCGTTTCAGTATAAATAGACACAGAAAATGCTGTCAAACCTTATTTTGAAAAGGAGGAAGTGAATATGCATTCTTACTTCTAAGTCTGCATATATTTTTTGTGAAGATCAATCTATATAGGATTAGAAAGTTTGATCCAAAAGCAAACAGAGCAAGAGCTAAACTTGTCATTTCATGCATCACTGTATTTCTCCACAGAATCTGGCTCTTTGTGAGGGTCTGCCATGTTTACGTGATGGCACTCACTCCGATGGCAACCAAAGGAAGTCTTTCCTGTGATGTAAAATGGCAAGCTCAGACCCTGTGAGAATGTTTAATTCAGACCATTACTTTTTGTTTACGTCTTATTAGCCAGTATTTTCATTTCAAGCTCTCTTTTGTTTGCTTTGGTGACCAGCACCATGGTTTCTGCTCACCTTGACAGGAAATACTGTAGCGGACAGGGAAGTGTGAGGTGTCTTTCCATCATGCGTGCTCTCTCTTACACACAGAGCCATATGTACTAAATTATGATAAACTGGAGTTCTTTCAAGATGGTACAGCCATAGGATGGGCCTGCAGAGCACTGAAAAAAATGGGCTTAAATCGCTTTTGTTAGATTTTCTTACATTGGGTGTGTAAAGAAGAGCTGATCCAGCGCAACCATCTTCCGGTGGTTTTAGGACTCAGAACATATGTGTAATTTGTTTAAATACTTGACACCACAATGACATTAATCCATGATTTAGTTAATAGACATATTAGTTATTTATTAGATAGTTCAATGTCCAAATGTCCAAGTGTCTTTATACTGCACCAGGGATTGCTACTGAACTAAATCTTCCATAGCTTTAAATCAACTGAAGGAGGATCGTGTCCCAAAAGGCAATGATTTATATCCTTGAAGTTAAGGTCATAACTTCTTATAAACAGCATCTGTAAAATGTTTTAGTAGTAGCATTGCAGCAGTGCAAAATGTATAAAGCTTTGGCTGATGTCCACAGTGTTATCATGACAGAGAATGAAATGCTCTTGCATCCATGTGCCTCTCCCTTGGACTTATAAAGAGCCTCTCCCCAAAGTCCAGCTTTGTTCTTGGACCACAAACTACTGCTTGGGAAAAGCTGAGGTCCATTTGAGCAAGCCTCGCTGCCCCCGAGTGTGACATTTGGAATTGGTGTTTCTGCAAAGCAGCTGTCTTCCAGCAGTTGAGCTTGTGATGAGAACCACTAACACGGGCCAGACAGTCTCTTTTTTCCATTATTGCTCATTGCGTGCGTTAATTACATTTAGATCAATTCCCACTGCCATTTTGAGTGGCCTGCTGGGTCTCAATCTTTACATTGATCAGTGCAGACAGAGGAATCTTTTGGTTGTAGCTATGAGAAAGTGTTTTTTTCCCTTTAGCCTGGAATGTCTTGAAAGCTTTGTAGAAGCTCATGTGTGAACATAGATTTTTGAAGCTGGACATCTATTCTTGAACATATTCAAATAAATATCCAAGTGT
Source organism: Sinocyclocheilus grahami (assembly GCF_001515645.1). Classification (NCBI taxonomy): domain Eukaryota; kingdom Metazoa; phylum Chordata; class Actinopteri; order Cypriniformes; family Cyprinidae; genus Sinocyclocheilus; species Sinocyclocheilus grahami. Next base: position 707,025 of record NW_015505441.1, on the reverse strand, counting down.
CTCTGTGTTCAGTTAGAGGAAAACTGATATGTTAATGAAAGTTCTGTCCAACAAGCATGCCAAAGGCTAAAACAGTAAAATGGCTAACTTTCCAAGTAACAAACCTTCCCTTTAAGAATTCACATGAAAAATGTAAGCACGTACACTGTAATAAAAAATATACAGAAAAGGCACTGGTAATTTTTTGCCAGGACATTATCTGTTACGTTTATGGACATTTCCTTTAACCCTAAAACAACACAATGCAATGTGTAATTCAGGTAAAACACCTGTGAAAAATCAATACAGAATTTTTTTCTTATTTACACAGTACATAGTGTCCTATTTTTTTCTTAGAGTGACAAAATATAAAAATCTTAAACATGTTTTACATTTACAGTACACAGTGTTTTAGTCCTTAGTTCGTTAAAAAGTAAAACCCTGCATTTCTGATACTTTCTCACACAGAAAAATCCTGATGTCTTGTAATTTGTGCTTAATACATTTAATAGCTGTACCTTTAATACATTTCCCCATTAGATTTACTCTCTACAGTTAAAATATAATGGTGCTTTGTTTCCTTTCTTTTAATTGAATACGTTCTCCAGCCATTGAAGTTGTTTTCAGTCATTTTCCATAAAGGTGTTTTAGAAAGCAACCCTCACTTGTAATTTTGTGGATGTCAAGAGCATAATTGTACTATTGTCTTCCACTTGTATCAGTAGTGTAGATCTAGAATAGAGAAACAAAATTAATGGCACTGATTCTAAAACATTGAACAGATTGAATTCCTTATACAACTTAACACCTGGCTTTCCAAGCGCACCTTTTATCAAACTGGGAACAAATGTGTTATTTCATCTTTTTTGTCAAAAGCACACAAGACACATCCTGACATTTTGTCAGGTGAAAAAACTTTTCTTTCTTTCTTTTTTTTAACTGTAGTTTATATACTACATTATATTCACTAAAGCCATTCATCCATCACTGTAGAGTTTTTGTCAACACCTTTGAAGCATGCATTTTATTATCTTTAGACCATTATAAACTTATTAACCCTAACTTTATCTTCAGCTTCTACAACTGGGGAACACAGGTGGCCAAACATAATGCCAGCTCAAACTATGAGGTAATCACAGAGAATCCAAGCGGCCTGCTCTTCAAGTGCAAGAACGACAGGAAAACCTTGAATGTTGACCCAGAGGTGAGCATGTTTGATCTCAGCAGACACTAGTAAACAGAGAGTGCTGACCTCTCTCAGCTCTCATTTAACATCCATGAGTAAATGAACACCTGAACTATGTTAAGCTGAGTATTTGTTTAATGAATAACTCAAGACCGAAATACGATTTACAAAGGAACATAGTATAATTTCCAATACTACTCCTTTTCGATGCAGTTCCTAATCAGTTGATTATGGCAGATAATCATGCAGAAATGTTCATGCATTTTCAAGTCTTTTTGAAACCCTTCTGGCGTGATATCAAATAGCTTCCGTGTGAAGTGGAAAGATAGTATTGTTGCAACTGGGTAGCATTATTGTCCCAATCTCTGGAAATATCCATCAGAGTGGGTTAGAAGGAACCGCGAAATTTGGTCCTGGAACCTGTGCCACTGTTTTTTTGCCTGTGTGCCCAGGAGCTATGAGTGCATGCTATTTTGAAAAAGAGGCAACGCTGCAGACTGGCCTCTTTGAACACAAACTCACCCAGGCTGCCTCATTGAGGGCGAGATGGCAGAGGCGAGTATTGCCTGTGGTCGAGCACACCCCGACCAGGCCGGCTATTAAAAACGAGAGGAGGCTAAGGAACCCAGACACTGAAACCGCCCGAGCACCCAGAATCCAACCTCAGGCCCCCACCAGGCATGACCTCATTGCCCATGTGGATGCATTCCTTCATACAAACTGGCGGAATTGTGACATATTAAACCCTGAATTTGATTTGTTTGTTTGTTTTATCGCCCCATTAGATATAGCCAATGTTGTGAACGTTTCAAAATTATAAACCCAAATTCTTCTTCTTTGGGTTATGTTCGCATTTGATGAAAATATGTTGGTTATCCCTCCAAAGTAGCAGTTGGTGGTTTAGTTTGATAACCAGTCCTTATAAATCAACAGCTAATGCTTTTCGTTTGCTTTATTTTATTTTTTGGGAATGTTCAGCATATGTTTGCATTTATCCTTGCTCTAAACAAAATGTGTATGTTAGCCCAGACAAAATGTACAGTAAATACATAGAATGAATGTAAACCTAAATCTTCTGACAGTTACCCTTTAATAACAGATCCCAGCTGGCTTAAGATCTTATTTATTCTTGGTGGAGGCACCCTATGGAGTCCATATTTTAAAGTCACACCCAGACTGATGTTTAAACATCAAAACACATTTATACTAAATTTATACATGTATTTTTCATCTACTTTAGTACTATAAATAGAAATTGAACTACATTATTGAATATATTAATTGAATATCATTAAATAAGTAACACAATGTCTGTATAAGATCAGTAGAGTTGACAATATGCAGTGAATAATGTTTGTCTCCTCTAAGTAGAACTTGTATGTAACAGATTGAGACTTTAGCAAAGTAGTTTTCATCCATTATGGGGAAAAAACAGTTATGAAGTACTTTCTTCTGTTGCAATAAATTTGATCTGACATACCAAAAACGATCCAATAAATAAAACTGTTCACATTTTTTTAAACACTTCAATCAGTTTAATCCTAATTATTATATCTCTAACCCAACAGGCAGCACCTGGCGATAGCTCCGTCCGAACTCCTGTCCAATGTGACCTATATGTGCATGTTGTCATTTATGACCACGTCACCAGAAAACCCGCAACCAGTTCCTGTGCACCGCTCTCCAATTAAATGTATTAAAAAGCACTTGGAGCCTCTAATTTCATCTACATTAAAGCAGTTTTAATCTTATATATTTCTGACTTCATATTGTGCACAACATCTGGATGCGTAGAATGGCATAAGCACTGCATTTGGATCTTTAGGGTCAATAGTCATTTAACAGTGTCTGAATAAAAAAATACTGATTTCTTTTATGTGTTGTTATTTTTATTTTTTATTAATCACTGTGGCCATTTTCAAATATTTATCATCTACAATCACACATTTGAGGCACTTAGTGACAGGACTCTCAGAGACTGTCTGATGATGCAGTCACTTACTTGGAAACCTGAGCTTAGTATTGTACTCTTATCTAAAACAACTCCTCTGTTTGTCTGAACAAATCAAAGATAAAGCCCTTTAGAAAGATGGGGGTTCTTTCATGTCCCCGCATGACTGCTTGTAGCTTCATTTTGTCTAAAAGCTGCCAAACACTCCATGAAATGGACAACGACACCCATTCCACATGATTTCAGATCATGAGATACTGCAGAGAGTTCCGGAATTAGATATCCATCAGTCAATAATTTTGTCTTTGCGAGTTTACAAAAAGGAGTCAGCAAGATATTGCTATGGTGGTGGCTCATGGTGGCCATCATGGTACTTGAATGGTTCCAGTTCACTCTAGTTTTTGGCCAAATTCTGGATAAAGGGCTAATTAACAGATAGAAAAATCACACTACGGAAGTTAAACAAATGGCAAAAAGAGCAGCTTTAATCCACGCTACACTGAATATGCAAACAGACAGTCGCTGAAACAAACAGTGACCGAATCTATACAAATTTACTGCTTAGATTTCTTATTTTGTTTTTGTGTTAGTATTACATTACCATTCAAATGTTTGGGGCCAGTAAGATGTTTTTGAAAGAAGTCTCTAATGCTGTCCAAGGCTGTATTTATTTACACAAAATACAGTAAAAACAGTAACACTGAAATATTATTACATTTTAAAATATATTTTAAAATGCGATTTATTCCTGTGATGGCAAAGCTGAATTTTCAGAAGCCATTACTCCAATCTTTAATGTCACATGATCTTTCAGAACTCATATCTAATATGGTGATTTGCTGCTCTGGCATTTTTATTTTCACAGTTGACAGTGTTTTGTTATGTTTTGTTTGATGTTGAAAACAAGTTAAAAAAAAAAGAAAAAAGAACAGCACTTATTTGAATACAAATATTTTGTAACATTCTAAATGTCTATACTGTGACTTTCAATTTAATGCACAATTGCTGAAAAAGACACTTACTGACCTTAAACCTTTGTATATTAGTGTATATATTTATAACAATATATTGTTAGTACCTTTATTAATAACTAATTAATTTTTCAGTTCAGGGAGTTAACGCAGGACGTTTTTTTTATATATATATAAATAAATAAAATAATGATATATGATTATACTAATAACACACTCATAGTCTCCCACATATCTGCAATACAAAATATTACAATCAATCTGACAGAATAAAAAGTGTATATAGCTACATAAAGTTTCTGTTTAATCACCAGGATGAAGGCTGGAGAAGTGGGTGGTGATTCACCCACATTCATAACTGTTTAACTTAACAGGCCACGGTCCTTATTCATGTGGTGGAGTGGAAGTGTGATGAAACTGCCTACTCCAGTCCCTCACAACGACACAGCTCATTCAAACACCTACAAATCAACATAGCAGATGTGCTTGTGAAAATCTGGGTTCTTATCCTAAAGTGGACTTCCAGAGTTTGGTGGGAAATAAAACATGATAAATATAGGTTACTGAGGCAGGCCACATATTTTCTCAACTACAGCAATTACACCTCGAGTACAGATCTGACAAAACCATGTCTTGAAAATATGTCCACTGGCATCAGATGTCTGGGGTGGGAGTCAATCACTTCCTCCTCAGTGATCCTGAAAGCGAGACCGTGACAGAGGATATTGAAGCCGTGCACTAGTGTGCGGAGGGGACGCGCGGTGCAGCATCCGGATCAGACTCCGCTGTGCAGGATGTGTCTGCTCATCGCCATTGAGCTCAGCTAAATGGGACAGAGAGCCTTTAATGCTCCCCATAAGCCATGTCATTCAGTGCATCAGCCCAGACACACAAGCTTTGCTGAGAGACGTTTCACGGATCTCACTGTCGAGCATTACAACACAGATCCACATTACTCATAGAGACAGCTGAGAGCGTGCATAGTGTGCGACGAAGACGTAAACGTTTGTTTTGATGCCCCAAACGTGCCCTAAGACGATAAAGAAGGTATTTTCCACGTCGTGTAGCTATTTTCAGTGTGGTAGCCTATATATCGCAAAAAAATAGTTATTCCTCTATTATTCTTTCTTTTTGTCACGTAAACTTTCCTCACGCATTCGAGCTCTTTGTAAAAAAGAGTTATTAAACGAATCGGACCTTTTCATTAAATCACTTCATAAGGATCACAAAAACGGTCTAAACGATTCGTTCTTGAATTGGACTGAATAAATAAGAACGGTTCCCTAGCCGAGTCGGTCAAAGTGGATCTTTTGAACAAGTCCGACTCGCAGTTGACAACCGAATCATTGAACCGAGAACCTTGACCAATGGTGTGAATAGCCTACTACTACGACTACTTCATTATCTAAATATCAAAATTGAAATATTGTGTAGCCTATAGACGTTTAGAATTGATTGTATGACCGTTTTATTGATAGGCATTTGAAACAGAGTTATTAAACGCACAAAACTATTTCAACCAAGTGATGTGAATCAACTTTAGTAGAGTTTAGTGTAAATGCAAATTACATGAATAGTCGCCAAGTGGATTTGTGAGCTGAATCATAACTTCAACAATGTGAGCAGTGCTTATAATAAACGTTCTTAAAACTAGTACAAAGAGAGGGATGTTAGGGAACGCGTGGTGACGTAACAGCACAGTCTGTTCAGTGAACCGGTTATTTGAAACGAACCGTTCAAAAGAACCGATTCGCGGAAATCAGTCGGATTCCCAACACTCCGACTGCAACCATAAGCCCCCATATATTACTAGCGCAACAAGCTTAACCTTCAATGAACGCAGGGAAGAGGCGCGATTGGCTGAGAACAGCAACGCTCAGACACAAAACCGAGGATCAAGCCTGACCATCAGGACTACAGCAGATCAAACTCACACGGACATCCTCGCACATTTTGCACAGGGACTGTGATATCTGCTGCAGGAACGTCGATCTTTGGAAACTTGCATTTGGACTATTTTGAGTACAACAAAGTGACATCTTGTTTAAATTTCCCCCTTCTTTTTCTCGCTGTCTTTGCCTTATTTTGGGGGTCCATGTGATGCTCTCCCTCTCAAGAGACAAGAGTTTGGAAACGCATTCAGCACTGATATATTACACCTAGATCAGCTTCAACAGTCCCGTACCTCCAGCATGGATCGCTGTCAACGACTGTTTATCCTCCTGTTGGGATGGGGTTATCTGTGCTGTGGATACTGTGCTGTGCTTAAAGCACCCTTCATGGGTTTCTCAAAAGACGTGCAATTTGGACAAAAAGTGGAGGCGCAAGATAAGCAACATGCAAAGAAAAGCGAGCAGGACACGCTGTCAGAACACATGCAGATGCTCTACGCCAAATACACCAGTGCGGGATTCCCTCTCAAAGATGGGAACACTGTCCGCAGCTTCAAAGGGCATTTGGGTAGGTGTTAAGTTCATTTCACAGTAAAAGACTAAATGAAGTAATGGAGTCGTTAATACCACCTCACCTTTTCTCTTAGCCCAATTTAGTTAAAGTGTTGGTGTGTTTATTAATTTTGAGCTTGATCTCTTAAAGGGAAAGTTCACCCAAAAATGAAAATCTCTCATTTACTCACCTTATTGCTTTTATCAAAATGTACTTTTTCCCATAAAACGCCAAAAAGTGCTTGATGCGTGACAGCATGCTTACATTCACTTTAAAATGCATATTTTTTTCCATATATGAAAATGACTGATGCTGTCAGTCAGTCCATAACTTCTCCTGTATATATAAATAATAACAGCTTAAAGTAACTCTGTAACAGCTTGTGTTGCGGTTGGTGCAATTACACCTGTTGATTTGCGTGAGACAGCAGCTCGAGGTGAATAGCTTATCGTATAGCGTTTCATAAATCTTTTTAGACGTTAGTTTTAAGGCTTTAAAACGGATGTTATTAGATGTCGATAAACGTAATGAGCCAACATCGGAGGTGTTGCTCGTTGATTGTAAAACGAGTCTTGATGTTTTGCAAGTGGATTCAACGATTTTGATACTGTTCTGTTGTTTTTAAATAAAATGTACTTTTAATATACCTTTTCTAAATGACTTCTAGAACTTTTCGCTCGTGCTGAGAAGTGCGCTTCTTTGCTCACGCTGAGGCGCTCGTATGATAGTCACACTGCGCCAGTGTTGCCAGATCTCTCATCAAAACAAGCTCGAATCAAGCGGCTTTCCACACCGCAATAGTATTGTGAAATAATGAAAATAACCTAGCAATCTAAATCACGGAATAAATCTTGTTCGTGCACATTTACGGATAACTAAATGGTGAAGGATTATTAATGGCATTATGTAGAGTGCAACTTAGGTTTTAGAGATTGTTCGTACATAGTTCGAAAAAAATCCACCCAAAAGCGCAACACGCGAATTTCCACATTTATGAGAGTCTGAAAAAATAACAAGCCCACAGTTTCTTTTGACTAGTGGACATGGCAGCACAGTCCTGCACTCATACCGCCCCCTAGTGTTCTGTTCTGGTCTTAATACGCTTGTCATAAGACATGATTTCGAACTCATCTTTATTAAAACTCAGTGGTCATATGTCAATGACAAATCCACAGACAAAGTTTGTCTTCTGAAATATGAGTTTCAGATGAAGAGTGATAGTGATGCAATGCTTTTTTTGAATTGTTTGCTTGTTTTTTCTTATTAGGGACCATCAATAATAAGCAGTTACAGATCTTCAACCTCACTTCCCTCTCTAAGTCTGAGGACGTTCTCTCAGCAACGCTGCACTACTACATTGGCGACCTGCAGAACAGCAGCCACAGATGCACAAGGCACAAAAGTTGCGCTCACCATAACCTCAGAAGACAAGGTCATATTCACCTTGATGTCTGGAGCTTCAGCTTTGTGGATAACACCACCAGAACAATCGGCCATTTCTCCATTAACATCTCCACAATGTACCGGGACTTCATATCATGGCAGTGGAAAGACATTACTCGTGTAGTCAACCAAGCCAAGCGACACGACCAGCTTCTCATAGGCATTGACATTGACTCAAAAGGACATCATCCTTGGAAGAAACTCTTGTCAGATAGGTCTCCTTACATTCTGGTCTACGCAAATGACTCGGCTATCTCAGAGCCTGAGAGTGTCGTGTCCACCCTGCAGAGACACAAAAGCAGACTGGTGCCTAATCTTCATATGCTCGAAATACATAATCGCAGTGCCTCCTCACAACATCGGACCAAGCGGTCCGCCAACATCTTGCTGCCGCTACAGAACAATGAGCTTCCAGGCCCAGAGTACCCTTATGAGATACCTACATGGGATGAGACCAGCCCTTATGATCCAGTGGAGAGTAAACCAGTCAAGAGCCCTCGCAAGAAGCCTCGCAAGAATCCACGGCTCAAGAACCCTCTCCTGCAGTTCGATGAGCAGACCATTAAGAAAGCACGTAAGAAGCAGTGGAACGAGCCGAAGAACTGTGCTCGCAGATATTTAAAGGTTGACTTTGCAGATATCGGCTGGAGCGAGTGGATTATCTCCCCCAAGTCTTTTGATGCATACTACTGCTCGGGGTCATGTCAGTTCCCCATGCCAAAGGTACATTGTTTAATTATGGTTCCACACATTTTTTGTAGAAAGTTAGCTGGATGAGTTTTAAAATGAAGCACCCATTTAGTTAACTAGCGCAACTCTAATTTGTTGTGAGACAATCTACTTGAGAAGTGAATAAGCAAAGCAGCGGGGAAAAGGACAGAGACAGGCATGAAGGCAAGTGATTTATAAGCACCACCTAGTGGCAGTCAGGAGAACAGCTGTAAATCATTCAGCTGACACTGTGGGCAACACAGCAGTTCATTAAACTTCCATTATCACACCATTTGTCATTCTTCATCCCAAAACCTTCCCATTGCCACTTTGAGATGTTGCTACCAATGGATTTAAAGAAACACAAAGTCTAATTTACTTCAGTAATGTGGCAGTTTACTGAAGTTTATGTTTATGTTGTAAAGCTGATTATAAGATTCATTTGTTTCATATTCTAAAATGTATGTGGATAAACCCCTTACCATCCCTTCAGATAAGAATGGATTTGATCTTGTTTTAGCAAATTAGGGATGTGCAATGTATCAGTTCCATATCAGATAAATTAGATATTAAAGTTTTAATTATCAGTGTCAGTGGGTTTAATAGTGCATGCCCATTTTTCTTCTGATTAACATTCACTTAAAGTTCGTCTTTAAAAAGCCTAATAATATAAGACTGTTAAATGTCATCTTTAGCAAATCTCAAAACAATTATCCATTTATCAATTATCCATTTATTTATCATATCATATTATAATGGCTAAATTCACTTTTAGCTTTAAAAATTGTAGATTTTTAGTGTTTTATAACTAATTGATTTAGATAAAATAGTATAGCATTTTAATATCTACAATTTATTGGTTATTGGCCAGAATTGTAACATTGGTGCATTACCAATGTTTTTTTATACAGTTTATGTTTTTGTTTGTTTTAGTTAGTTTGTCTTTTTTATTTTCATTTTATTTAAAAATGTATTTATAGTTTTAGTAATTTTAGTACTTATTTTCAGTTGCTTGCAAAAGCACCAACATTTCTCATTTTCATTAAGTTTATGTTTTTTCTACTATTTACATTTGATTTCATTTAATCTTTATTTATTTTAGCTATTTTTAATATGGCTTTTTTATCAGGCTTGCTTTGCTCTTCAAATGATTCTGAGCAAGTTTCTTTTCACAGACATTGGAACATGGCTGGATTTGCATGAATCCATGAATCTACGATGTTTTACTTCTTTTTCACCCTTTAGTGTTGTAGTGCTTTTGACTGGTTTATCAAAAACAAACTGTACTGTCCTAAACCCAGTAACAGGTTCTGAAAAATGTCTAACCTCTTGCACTTTTGACCTCCTCCAGTCTTTGAAACCTTCAAACCACGCCACCATTCAGAGCATCGTGCGGGCGGTGGGGGTGGTCCCGGGCATCCCAGAGCCCTGCTGTGTACCGGAGAAGATGTCTTCCCTCAGCATCCTCTTCTTTGATGAAGACAAGAACGTGGTCCTCAAGGTCTACCCCAATATGACAGTGGACTCCTGTGCCTGTCGGTAAACGCTTCGGTCTCTTTCACAGCCTCCCTCCCTTAAACCGATTCCCAATTTTTGCACTGGAAGAAAGACTGAAGATGTTCGTTTCATAACCCTTGAAGAACTATCTCCAGCTTTAAGGATTGTGAAGAGCAAAGTGCTTTTCCATTAGGAATTCATTACTGTTATCAGGAGGCTTCATGCATCACTAGAGATTTAAGCATATGAAGAGACTGTCTGTCTGCGTTTGAGCAGGAAGTTCTCATGTTTCTATAACCTCAGCAGTTAAGCATACAGGGGACAAACATTTGCTGTCATCCATCATGTTTCTGTACAGTTTGTACGATCTGTCATTATTATAGCTATATTTTTGCTACAGAGGCATTGATTGACTCTCATTGTTCATATTCTATGGCTGCTATACCAAGGTAGACTTTACTCCAGAGCCCAAATGTGCTGAAAAGAGGACTTTTGGGGAAAAAAAAGAGAAAGAAAAAAAAGATTTCTATTAAAATGATTACCTATATAAGTTACATATTCAGTTTTCCACATTAAGCTTAAAACAGTGTTTAATTTCTGGGTGACTCTGTATTGAATGTCTTTAATCTTCAGAAAATATATATATTTATTTTCTCCAAAAATGTGCATTGTTACGAGCTTACATGTAATAGTATTACATCACATTTTGTAAACATAATTTTGTTTAGTCAGGCTTTTTTTACTTGCAATTGTAAATATGTTCAATCATGTTTCCATCTGACCTACTAATACAAGTTGAATCCTCACATTTAGCCAAATTCATAACGTATATGCACGCGTTCTGTTTCAGTTTTGTTCACGTGAAAAACTTTTCTGCTGTTCCTCTGAAAACTGCAAATAGATTTCAAAATGAGAAATGTTTCAGATGATATGTTCAGGAAGATTATGTAGATTATATTAAGCCTTTGTCTCTTTAACATAACAACGCCTATATAAAGTGCCTTAACACATTAAAAAGTTTCATCTTCTAGAATATTTCTATTTCACAAAGATGAGTGTAACTTATGTAATGTTTTATTTTGGCAGAACATTTTAAGTCTACCCGTTTATTTTGATAAAATGTGATCATTTGTTCCAATAATGATATCTGTTCTGTTCTGTAATGATACATTTTGTTCTGTTTTTACTCTGAAATTAGCATAGAACTAAAGCAATGACATATCGTAAGCTGCATGTTCATAAACGGCGTGCATCCAAGTTGGAGTTTTTGTTGATGTAAAGTCAACCTATGGACAACAGAGAAATGTACACATATATGTAAAAGTGGGCTATTATCTTAATATATAACACATACATCAAGAAACACTATGTAAAGCACTCCTTTAGGATTTGTGTAATATATTTTTTGGAAGGCTTCCACCACACTGCGTTTTGTAAATGTTATGATGTAGGTGAAAGGATGTGCTTTGTATTATAAGCTTCATAAGAAATTATATTTGTATATGGAAATGACCTTTAAAAGCATTTATTTATTTTCTGTATGATGCCTTCTGTATCTTCATTTTGTGAAGCACAGAGGGGCTTCTTTAAATATTCATGGAGCTTTGCGGCACAAAGGTCAGACAGGGGTGCAAAAGGAAGCAATCACAGAATGCTTATTTTTGTAACATCTCCTTAGTTGAAAGAAGCCCTTTTGGCAGACCATTCAAAGAAAACTCAATAAAGTTTTAAGAATTATGTAGCCACGTGTTATCTGTCATGTATTGAAGGACTCAGCCCTCCGGCCAGCACAACTTTACTGAATATTGATTGCATTGTTATGCAATCAAAATTATGTTGAGACTGTTGCATCATGGAACATGATGTAAATGGCTTAATGGGTCAATGAGGACTGGAAAGTTACCACACAAACATCAAACTCCATTATTTAATAGATATTCTCATTTACAAATCACTAGTGTGCACTGACGGCTGAACTTAAAAAGTGCTGGGAACAAAACTGTACATTTCAGCTGACATTTTTATTTACAATTACTGCAAAGTAGCTTGTAGAATGACTAAACAAAATCTAAATCCTCACACTAAAAACGAAACATTTTTCCTATTCACAAGGATAAAATAAGCAAGCGCCAAGCATTACATCAACACAAACATATTTGGCACAGGTGCAGAGGTTACGGTCACCTGAAGTACTTGAAAGAGCTCTAGGAAAAGTCACTAAAAATACTATTCACATATGTCTGCTTGAATTGCTAACCTTTGAAACTTCATCAGTGGCATTCACAGTCACAGGTGGTTATTACCTTCAGGAGCTCAAATATGTGACATAACCAGCAACATCTCACCTTCTTGACAAACCACTGACCCTTCTGCACTTCTAAAGGTAAATATTACCAATGGTTTCGCACTATCCTCTATAATGCCCCGGCTACATCATTCTCACAGACTGATCCTGCTCTGACATCTCAGTGGTACAGTTTCAGTCAAATACAGCAATGTTTATCATCACAATGTATGAGTATATCTGAACACGGTGAAACAATTCCCTTCTTATGTCTGTCCTCCTCTGCTGTGCCTCCCACAGCACTAACAGCAGCCTCCGGTCAAGGAGTCCATTGTTGCGGCACATACACTGCTTCTGTTGGCTTAATGGTCTGAGGTTCCTTGGAAGAAAGGCTGGCATGTTGGAGAAGAGTTTTGTTTAACTCACACATGGGTGCACTGAGGGGTCAGTTAGAAGTCTGTGTCCCAACCCGACATTTCATCTGGAGGGATTTCTTCTTCAGGAGGATAACTGTCAAAGTAACTGTGGTCAGTGGGTCCCTTCACCTGGAGGAAAACAAAGAAAAAGAGAAAACAAGATAATATTCTGATACATTACTGTTTAAAAGTGTCAGTAATATTTGATGTATTAAACTGACCAAAAGCGACAAGACTCTTACACTGTTACAAAAAAGTATATAAACGCTCAAAAAATTGCTGTTCTTTGAAACTTTTCTATTCATTAAAGAATCCTGAATAAGAGTTTCCACGCAAATATTAAGCATTACAACTCTATTCGACAATAATACTTTTTTTGAGCAAATCTGCATTTTAGAATGATTTCTGAAGGATCATGTGGCGCTGAAGACTGAAGTAATGGCTGCTGAAAATTCAGTTTGGCCATCACAAGAATAAATTACATTTTTAAATGATTTTAAATTGTAATAATTTGACAATATTACTGTTTTTGATGAAATAATTGCAGCCTTGGTGATTGTAAAATAAAAAATATGTACATATATTATTATATTCGGTATTATATATGTCATTTTATGACACATTCCTATAACATAAACTCTGTCCAGGTAATGTAGGTGTGTTTTACCTCTCTTTTAAGTGGTGATATCAGACTTCTGGATTTCAGACCACTCCAGCTAAATCCTGTAAACCATCTAAACACCAAAAATCACCATTGTCAAATTTATGTACTGCAGGTGATTATTATTATAGTGTTTATTGATGCCCAGCTTTCAGAATGTTAAATGCAAGTGTAATGTTTCCTAACATGATGGAAACTTGTTTAAAACATCCTCAGAGTGACTCGGTGGTACAGTAAATCAAGAGATCTTGGGTTATTTGAGCTGCCATCATTGTGAAAAACCAAGCATACTGTTGTTTTTAAAATGCTCGGACTAATATTTTGTTCATATGTACGAGATGAGTACTTCAAATAACTTTTGAGGACATTCTTTAGTCAAACAGCACCAGAATGTGACTGTTGTACTCTCACCTGTGTTTTTTAATATCAGTTATTCCATTCTTCAAATTCCCCAGTCGCTCTGAAGGGTTTTGTCTTCATGAAAATAAGAGGACAGCAAAATCATATTATGATTTATAGCAGTGGGACCTGAACAGGTTCAGAAAACATGTAAAAGACATTAAAAATGATCCACGATCATACCTGCACAGCTTTCGAATAAGGTCACCGGGCCTCTTGGTGATCTTTTTAGGGAAGTCCATCTTCTCCATTCCTTTCAGAATGAATGTGTATATAATCATCTGATCTGAGCCAGTAAAGGGGGGGCTTCAGGAACAATCAGATCAAATATGTTTCAATATGATACTCAGAACCGATGTTAATTTTGACAGCAAATTTTGATTTAGTTTTAGTCATAGTCTTTTGACTAAAATGCCATTTAGTTTTAGTCATCTGAATTGTTTTTAGTTTTAGTCTAGTTTTAGTCGACTAAATATCATAAGATTTTAGTCGATTAATCTACAGTAAATTTAGTCGGCTAAAATATAATGGGTTTAGCAGTGTTGGGGAAAGTTACTTTTAAAAGTAATGCATTACAATATTGCGTTACTCCCTAAAAAAGTAACTAATTACGTTACTTAGTTACTTTTTATGGAAAGTAATGCGTTACGTTACTTTTGCGTTACTTTTTAAATATGAGCAGGGCTTGATTGTTTTTAATATAAGAAGTTCTATTTATAGCAAATGTAAAAGCCATTTCACATCTTTCACAGGCTGAAGGAAAAGTAAATTCACGTCTGTACAGTAGAACACAAGAAGGTTCAGCACTCTTCAGAAATAAAAAAAACAATGAAGCACAATTGATAGTTTATCTAAAGTCCTTTTTGCTTATTAGTATGGATGAACTGGATCATCAAAGGTCAGCAGCAAAGACATTAGTTAATAAAATGGGATTTGATACATTTGTGTTATTTAACATATTTAATTATTGCAGGTTTGCGTCATATTCTGAGTTTGCATTTCAGTGTTTTAATTCATTTTGATGAATACTAAATCTGTTTTTTTGCGAGTGGGATGAATTAATGCACATTCACATTTAGTCTAGAACTACATCATGTTCACACAGCGCACACAACTCCTCTGTACTTCCGATTTCTCCCAATATGAGGACAGGAGACTTGTCAGTCAATACTTGGGAAAACAAAGTAACTGGCATTACTTTTTTGAGAAAGTAAGTCAGATATTCTCTTGTAAATTTAAAAGTAATGCGTTACTTTACTAGTTACTTGAAAAAAGTAATCTGATTACGTAACTCGCGTTACTTGTAATGCGTTAACCCCAAAACTGGGGTTTAGTTACTGTGCATTTATGAAGCATTTCTCAAAAATTTCCAAACTCATTATATAGGTTTGATATTAAGGTTTTATCATGATAGACACCAATTTAACTGCGGTGACACACATGACTTTATGTTAAAATTAAATAAAACCACTTCTCATGAAGAACAAGAACATAGTCTTATATAGGCTAATTATGCATTCTTTATAGCAACTTGTTAACCATATTCTTCATTCTTTCAAGCAGACATTTATTTCCATAAATAAATTTAGATTAATCTTTAGGGCTACTAAAGTTTTTCAGTCAAGAGCAGTGCGTCTTTCATTTGTTGCTTGATTAACATCAATGACTCGGACAACAGCAACTAAATTAGGCTGCTATCCCTTTAAAGCCGAACGCACAGCTGCAATGGATGCAATGCACTGATACATGTTCTTCCTACTGTTTACGCTCACTTAAGACATAATCAACTGTGTTTACGTGAATACTCGTCAAAATGGACAATTTCGACATCCTTTTGTGTGTAATTCTCCATTCATGCGAAGCGAAAGACTACTCACGCTCTGTGAGATGCGCTTTCTGTGCGTGTACGCTTGTGTCTGCGCTCAGAAAACCGGACCGAATTGAGTTCTCTCTTGTGTCGTCAGATTTATCCATATGTCTGTTCTTCTCTTACTCCCACATATTGACATTTTTGAACGTTTTATGTGACATGCAGCAAGTGTATGTTAGCTTATGTCCCGCCGGTTCATAGGCCTGTGTACGCATCTAACCTCCGAACCACGCAGCAGATTCATTCTGAACGAATCTCTTCCCAAATCTTCCCTCCCTAACATTTTTGTCTCGTTTTTATTCGTTGACGAAAATGTCAATAGATTTACCTCATAGTTTGTCATTCAAAAAGAGTTTTAGGTTGTTAACATCTAGTTGTCGTCGGTGAAAAAATGTCGTTGACGAATAACACTGCTCAGAACAAGTCTTTTGTATGCATATGTATTAAAAAATGGCTTCCACAACACGGGGTTTATGACAAGAACATGAAAATGTAAGCTGACGCAAACCTTCCTGTCAGAAGTTCAAAGACCAGGATTCCAAGAGACCAGAAGTCCACACTGAGACCGTGACCTTTACTGAGAATGATCTCAGGCGCAACATACTCTGGAGTCCCACAGAACGTCCAGGTCCTCTGGCCACACTTGAGCTTCTTAGCAAAGCCAAAATCCACCTGAGAAAAGATCCTTGGAATCGATATGGCTGCACTGAGTTTACTGAGTGAGGTTTGCTGACGTAGCAGAGGAGCTTACCAGCTTGACGTATCCATCTGTGTCCAGCATGAGATTCTCAGGCTTCAGGTCTCTGTATATGATGCCATTGTTGTGTAGGTAGTCAAAGGCCTCTGTTACGCAGCCCACACAGAACTTGGCAGTGTATTCATCAAAACTCCCTCTGTATTAAAACAGAGACACGTTTAGCTTATGCATTAAACCACTGGACACTGACCACATGAAATGGAGCTAACCTGTCTCTAAGAAGACTCCAGATCTCTCCACCCAAACATGCCTCCAACAGCATGTACACATACTTGTTGTCTTTGAAAGTGCGGTACATTCTAAGTGAAAAATTTAGAGATTAGATCAAAACATTCATTGCCACTGGATTTTCTCTTATTTGGTTACGATCCTTCTCTCTTAATTTGATTAAATGAACACTACGGGGATCTGTGAGTGTGTCTTAAAAAGCAACAGTGAACTTCAATTATTATTTTTAAGATGTTCCAATATTTCCTAAAACTCACAAGACTAAACAGGCATTACTAAAACTAGATGAACATACTTCGCAATGAGAGGAGAGTTTGTCTCAAGCAAGATCCTCCTCTCGGAGTAAATGTGTTCTTCCTGTCTGTTATCCACGATGTGCCGTTTCTTGATGCATTTCAGAGCAAACGTCACATTCTCATTCTTCACTTTCACCTAGAGCAAAACTGGCGTCATTATTGCTCATATTATTCCCTCGCTTCATGGAAATGGTTTTTGTTGGAATGTTTAAAATGATGAAGAGGAAGTGTGATTATTGTCAAGAAGCTTCTAACCAGTTCAACTCTGCCAAAGCCTCCAACTCCCAGTGTGGCAATAACCTCGAGGCAGCTGAAGGGTATAGTGGATGCAAAGTTGCCCTCTCTCTCTTTCAGCTCTATCATATCATGTGACACTGGGGTGGTGGGAGGAGTGCAGCTTCCTGACCTCCTGAAAGAGTTTAATTGAATATAATTAAATGAGCAAATTTGTGACATTGACCATTGTTCTGCTGATAAAGTCATTTGAAGTGGTCTCAGATTTTTGGACCCCACTGTATGAATAAATAGGTGGACTGGGGATTCAAATACTTAAATCCAAAAAGTAAAATGTGCATACGTACATGTTATTAATTATATGAGTTATATTCTGTCAATTGGAGATTGGTGGCAAATCTCAGCCTTTAGGCTATACTCACTTGAAAACACTGTTTGACAGCACAATGGAGAGGCAAAAAGTCACGAAGATGATATTATCACTGTTTAAATTAAAAGAAACAGCTAGTACTTACTTAGCATTTCTCTTCTTATCGTCCCGTGCTAAATTCTCCACATAGCTCTGGAGGTACTTTTTAAGCTCATCAAAAGTCCCAACAGTCTGAGTGAAGGTTCTAAGAAAAGGCCGCTGTTACTGTCAGCGAGTACAAAAAATCATAAGCAACTATATGATGATCTTGAAATGGGAACTCACTCTCGATCAATGACAAGGCATTCCACACCATCCTCATCTGCGATTATATTCGCAGATCTGACATCATCGCTGTGGTTTGACAAAGCACACATTAAGTGCATTAGAAACAAACTGAGCTAAAAATGGCTCCTAAAATGACAGTTCTGTGGATTTGATTGTAATAATATTCTGTTAAGTCAAATACACGTCGACAAGACAAAGTTGCTCTCTGTTACTGCAGTAATACAAAAAGTCCTCATACACCAAAAGGTTATTGAAACAGGATTAAAGTGGGGAAATGAGAATTGAGCTGGGGATTGAAGACGGACAGCACCTGATGAGGGCCTTCTCTCCGAAATAATCCCCTTTCCCCAAGGTGTTGATGATCTGAGGCTCTTCATGATCCTGTGTGCTCTGTGTGACTTTAATCTGGGCAACACAGAAAGACAGAGGTTACGTTTCAAACCAGTTTAAGAGAACAAATGTAAACGTTATGATCTGTATTTTGGATTTATGGTCCAAATCTATTTTTAATTATATAGATTTCATGTGTGTTGAGATAATGCATCACATATGTAATCAACAATAATGACACTGAAGAAATGGAGTTAGTTCGCTGAATTTTGATTCATTCTCAATCCTGTAAAATGATACAGAAAATCACGATGACCTTCTTGACCATTCTGATAGCCAGTTTTTGGTGGCTGGCACTAATGGCCTAATTCCCAACATGCTCTCGGACATGGTGGCGACGGGCTGACGAGAACCATCATTTCCTGTAATTAAATTCTCTCCCCCT
>NW_015505441.1:626552-688215 GCF_001515645.1 Sinocyclocheilus grahami | reverse complement strand
CCATTTTGAGCGACAGCGAAGCAGAAACCAACAGGGGATCCAAGCCTGACTAGCTCATGCTAAACAGTTCCTGTTGCTTCCCAGCGGAGAGTCCTGTCTCTTAACCCCTTCAGTGTCGAATAACTGATTTATCTGAAAGCGTTCGACCTCCCACAGACCCAGAACAGCATCTGCAGTGAAGTCCATGAGGATTAGCGGAGTGGAAAAATGCTGCCTCGAGTGGGTTAAATCACTTTTTGTTTTTGTTTTTTTTGGTGGTATATAGCATAACCTCTATACCGGGCAGTAATAAATACTTCAGAAATGTACCTGTTGTATTCAGTGGGCTTGATAAAGGGCTATTCACTATATTATTACTAAAAGTTTCTGGGAAGGACTAAATCAATAATGATCATACTGAAAAGGCACATCAACCTCCATCTTAAATGTGTTTGTATTTCATTTTAAGCAACCCCATGGAATGGGAAACAATTCAGTGTTAAGCATAATACACTAATGCAATAAATGCACAGAACCAAGTCTAGCAAAACAAATTGATGATAATATATTGCAAATTACCTTTCCGTTGGCAATTATGTAAAAGGTGTTTCCTTCTTCTCCCTCCCGGATGATGTAGTCTCCTTTATTATAATACTCCTGATCAGGAAACACAAGACAAAACTCATTTAGCTATTGATTTAACCATCAAGCCAGTGCTGTCATATTCCCGGAGAGATTCATATTCCCATGTCTGCTTCTACAGTGATATAAGTAGATATGCCTCCTACATTTACTGCTTACGTACTTGTCAAACTTACTAAAATGTGTTTTCACATTAGCAGTTAGCAGTTCGAAATTGTATTGGTGACATTAAGGTAGCCCTTCACTAACAGTTCAACTTCTTTATAATAAATAACAATAACTGTTGCATTAAACTGAATAACTGAACTGATCAATGAACTGGTATCCCTCCAATTCAAAAGGAGACCAAGAATGCTTTCAAGTGATTTGCAAAAATTATGTTCTATTTACAGTGGAATGGAATGATTCAAATGACATTGAAACCTGAGTTCCAAACGTAATCATTTAACCATTCTAGAACATTGTCCGTCAGAGACATTCCAAGGCATTCATTTCTCTGGTCCATGTTCTCAAGTGATCTCCATCCCCAACTGTCTTTCTGACAGAGCTCTGCTGTTTCATTAGAGAAGCTCTCTAGGCATGCCACACTCCTCTGAGGGTCTCAAAACATTTGTCTGCTCCTAGCATCCCGTCTGCATTCCATTCCCCACTGCTTAATGATAGAGTTCCACATTATCTGCATGTTTCAGTCCAAAACATCTGGGCCACTATTGGGTTACATTGCTTCCTTACCCCTAGAGAGGGGAATATAATCAGCTCCATCGGGGTGATTGAATAACGACATTCTCCCATTCGACCCCAGGGGCCGACAATCGAGAAGAATGTCCTTGATGTTTTTTCAGCATGGAAGGACACGAGGAGGCTTATTTGACATTGAGTTGACAAAGCCCACACTCTTTTAGAAAAACTCACTTTGGCCCCTCATGGTGAAATGGAATAAACCGGTCAGCAGCCTGTACTGGCTGCTACAAACATCTTTAACAAATCACTCGTCCCCTCAATTGGAGTGAACACTTCGCTCAGCCTTAGTCAAATAAATATGGTAACAATATACTGGGCCAGAGTGAAGAAAGATGTAATATCAACAATGTTTTGTCCCTTTGGATCTAGACATTTGAAAACAAGTATTCACTACAGATGGATATACTGGATCTGAGAGGACTGGTTATTTTTCTTTTTTATTATTATTAATGCTAAAAGGTTTTACTTACCACCTCTAAGCAGTCCACAATCTTAGTTAGTTTGTCCACAGGTAGACTGGCAAGAAGTGAAACACTAAAAAATGAATAAATAAATAAAATGTTAGAACAGTTGCAAGATCATTTGATTTTCTAAATATAACTTTTGCCATTTTTGTCTCTTATGCATTTAACTCAACATTAAATCAGTCCAGTGTTCATCTGTTATAAAATACATTGGTTTATTTATTTATTTAGATCTATGTCTGTCATATGGCTAAACTAATACAAGCAATTTAAGACTTCCCCTTCGACTCGGAATGAAGTGATGGTTATGGAGAACATTTGTGTTTATTTAATCTTATATAAGATTATATAAGATAAGATCTCTCAATATTTTCTTATTAGAATGTCTTCAAGAGCCCTCAAATTGAATTATTGCATTTTCCTCCTTTCATGTTTGCTATTTAAACTGATAGTTATATAAGCAAGGTCACAGAGGTCACTTCAACCAGTGACTTTCATTATCAATAGCATGGCTAATGCCACCCAAAAAAATCCTAGCGTTGTTTGATCGCCACAACATTTCATGCAAAAAACACTCTGTGGTGTTTTCTGGTCCAGCTAATGCTTGGCTACACATTATGTGGTAGGACACCACAGTAAACAGTGGGAGGGATGAGCAGTTTGGATTACCTCCTCAGGAAGTTGCGGTATTGCTCGTGTCGAGCCTCGGCAGTCATCCGCATGATGTTGTGAAAAACTTCTCGATCGAGGGCCCATGTTTTCACATTGCTGGCAGCTGCGATCATAACAAAACCGCAGGTAAGGGAAATACAAGAAGCTTCCTCGTTCCTTGCTGAGTGGCGTCCATTTAAACTTCAGTGGTTCAGTAACCAAGAAACAACAGCTGCTTCCAGTAGGGTCATTAGGAAGTGATTACATTTTATCGTAGAGGAAGAAAACGTCTAATAGGTTTTGAGTATCAACGACTCTTAACAGTCACATTAAGAATTAACCATTGAAATATAATGACTTATAATTTAACATTACTGGTAAAAATCATGTTTTACCACACATCTGTGTTTTTTTAGGAGTGGGAATAAAAGATATTTATGAACAGGTTTTTGACATCCGGCCACGCGAACAAACAAACAAACAAAATTACTGCCAAACCAATAAGATTAAGGCTACAAGACAACACAATGTTGTTTTAGTTCTCGCTGGTGTTTATTTGATAGCCTGTGGCTACATGAGGCCAATCCATGGTCACAGCATGAAATAAACCCACCGAGCTGCCATGCAAGGACAATTTGAATTCTCGGTTAACCAATTATGTAACATATTTGTCAGAAACAGCTCATTGAGAGAAATAGAATGGAGCCCAAGGAAATACTTCACCTTTGACCGAGGCAGTCCTGGTGCAATTGTACAAGATGGCTAATTCACCAAATGTGGTCCAGACTGCTATCGATGTGAGCAGCTTGTTGTGCTGATAGACATCTAGTTTGCCATCTGTAAGAGAAAACAGTACTTAAACACAATTTGTGTTTTTTGCACCTTAATTCACTTTGGTTTGTCCTATTCATAAAGAGAAAACAGTTGTGATTTATATTGAATGGTGGTAGCTAATGACTAAAACTGGCTTAAAAGGGTTCCTCATACAGTATTATCTTTATATTAAATTTACATTTAGTAATTTTGCTGACGCTTTTATCCAAAGCGACTTACAATTGAGGAATACATAAAGCGATTCTTCTTAAAGAGGCAAACAGACACATGAAGTGCTTGAAATACCAAGTTTTAGGCATTGTTCAAATAAGTACAAGCTAGAAAAGCTTTTTTTTTTTTTTTTTTTTTTTTTAAATGAAGTCAAGTAACGTTTAAAGAGATGAGTTTTCAGCTGCCGCTTGAAAGTTGTCAGGGATTCAGCATTCCGGATAGGGGTGGGAAGATCATTCCACCAGCCAGGAACGGTGAACGAGAATGTTCTGGAAAGTGATTTTGAGCCTCTCTGTGATGGTACCACGAGGCGTCGCTCACTAGTGGATCTCAGACTTCTGGAGGGGATGTAGATTCGTAGTAGTGAGTGGAAGTAGGCGGGTGCTGAGCCTGTGGCTGTTCTATATGCAAGCATTAATGTCTTGAACTTGATGCGAGCCGCAACCGGCAGCCAGTGCAAGGAGATAAAGAGAGGTGTAACATGGGCTCTTTTGGGCTCATTGAAGACCAGTCATGCCGCTGCATTCTGAATCATTTGTAGAGGTTTGATTTATTGATTGATTGATTTATTGATATTAATGCCTATCAGTTATTATAATGGAATAATACAATAATTTACTCAATTTGTACCTGCAAGCACAAACAGGTGGTTTCCCGGCTCTCCTTGTTTAATGACGTATTCTCCCTGATGGTACGTCCTCTCATACATGCATTCCACCATGTCTTTGACCTGTTGCACTTCAAGTCTTCTCAGATACTGGTTCTTATTCAAAGCATCTGTGAGGAGCTTCTTTATACTGTTAGAAACACATTTGTTAGAAGATGAACAATGAAAAATGAAATGTCCAAAAGAATACTGTTTAGCTTGAAACTGTGATAGCGGTAATGTTGTTATTCTTTGACTGTCACATTATTCATATTATTTAAGACGGACTAATTGGACAGTTCACGCTATGAAGCGCACCAGTTGTTTCATTTTAAGTGTTAGAATAGAGACAAGATAATGAATCTCAGCATGGTGTTTTGCAGGCAGATTAGACCAACTTAAGTCTCCTGACATAATGAGCATCCGCACATGGTCTCCCAGAAGCTTAGCATATGAAAAACACTGACTAATTACCAACATAAAAAAATGGCACATCTATTTTAGCTCTTTGAGGATGCTTGATACAATAATGAATATTCCTGTTCAAATACACAAACATACAGTATATAGCACGTACACATTACATGACCTTTTAAGGTAACCTGAAGCCTTAGAGTTCACAAACATAAAGCACATTTACTCATGATTTTAACCAATAGTTAATCAATCCCTAATTCACACAAATCTGCCAGTTAAGCAAGAACACATTTCATTCAACCGATTCTTTTAAAAACAATGAATGCAACAAATTCTGCTTTGACTTCGCTTAGAAGTATTTTGTTGGCCGAGCAAAATATACAAAATAACCTGCAATGCTGTATCTAAAAAGTTAGTCAGTATTAATTCATCACATATTGCAGACATTATAATATAATATAATATAAAATCACAGCTATCCTCTCTTTTCTTTTCTTCTCTTCGCCTTTTGCTTAAATATACACAACCCAACAACTACCATGACCACAACTGTCAATCAAACATAGTAAGGAATTGCCTTTGTGATCAAAAGCAGAACATGAATCAGATCTCTCACCTTTGTTCTTTCCAGACTCGTGCACTCTCAAAGTAGAACTTTGGTATACCGCTGGAATCATATGTTCTAGATGAAGGTTCGGCAGAAACTCCAGCTTTTGCTCCTTTCCTCCTGTTGAGGGTATCTCTAAGCAGGCCAGTGAGACACTGACTGACCCTTTCTTTGATAGGTGATAGCAGAAGACCTAACTCCCCTTGATTCTTCAGTGCATCCTGGAGCTTGCTGAGCTGTAGACACTTGTTCCTCAAAGTGTCAGAGATCTCTGAGATGGTCTGTCTCTGCTGGGCCAGCTGCTCCTCTACATGTTTGATCTGAAGCTCTTTGGTATTCAAGTCTTCATCCTTCTTCTTTAGTTGATTCTCCAATTCTTCCACTCTAACTCTGAGAACTTGAGAAACCGAGCTTGATTCTCCATTGTTTTTAGATTTGGCGGAGCCACTGACCTGCTTAAGAGGGTTCAGCTTCATCGATCCATTTCCCATTTTGGCACTTTTATTCTACAATAAAAGATGATCAAGTTCAATTTGCTGTGGAATGGCATCACACAATACAATTAAAATGATTCTAGTCTAATATGATTAACAATTATAAAATATTTAATATTTTAGTCTTAACCTTTATTTTTCTTTTGATGCCAATTTAATGGCTTGAAAAATGTATTTAACATTGACATACCAGGCTGATACTTTTCCTAATCTTATAAGAAGTGATTATAAACAAAATTAGAACTTACTTATTATTGCTTAACTTATATTACTTATGTCCCATATATAAAACAATAGGTCTATATCATTGCAATAAAATCCAATAATTGTTTGTATTTTTGAAGTGATCTACTTTAGTAATAGATTTAGTAATCTTTGCCTACTGTGTTTTCATTAGGTCAAGTGAATTTAGTAAAACATTTGAGTTCTTTTCACACACACACACACACACACACACACACACACACAGGCTACATATAGGTTACTGGCAGCATGTGTCATCTCTCCACAATAACTACACTCAGTCCCTTTAGCAGTCTTCATGCCAGCAGGATATTTTATTGATCTCTCTCTCTCAGTTTTATGTCATCACTTGATTATTCATTTATTTGTTGATGTTTTCTCCTGCTGAGATGTTGTTGTTTTAAATGTCACGTTTTAAATATTTAAATTTTGTGTATTAATTACAATATCTGTTTTTTTTTAAACAAAACAAACCTATACTTTACTATATACTGAAGTAAAACGTGTACACACAAACTAATCCCGAAACTGTTTAGAACAGACTAGACTCTATTCCATCATTGACACCGAAATCCTATGGAGTTTACGGACCGTTTCTATGTACATTCATGTGCTTTCACTCTCTCTCTTTCATAACTGTTTCATATTACTGAAAAAAAGCCTTTTATAGGCTGTTTAGCAGCATGCTCCGTTGTGCCAACTCACCCGCACAGCATAAATGCATATCACAATCAGAAACGTTCTAAAAATGAAGCAATTCTATAAAAATTTGCTGAAGTAAAAAGTGTACAAACTAGTCATGAAACTGATTAGAACAAACTAGACTCTATCCCATCATTGCATTGATACCTAAATCATATCGACTGAGCCTGAGCTATAGAACTTTATAAGTACATTCATGTATCCACACCCACACACACAGAGAGAGAGAGAGAGAGAGAGAGAGAGAGAGAGTTCACAGTGCTGGACTATTACAGCAATCCCAGAGTCAGTTGAATTGATTTAATTGCATTTACGTGAATCAGAGCCAGTGAGTTGCATCAGAGAGGCTGAAGCCTGAGGCAATTGAAATGACTAATACATCATTCAAAGCTGTCATTAATATGAACTGTGCGTCACATATTTTCAGCAAATATTAATTGAATACTGAGATTATAAACGATTATTCAAACGAGTTTTTGTTTTATGTATTCCTATATTTTATACATGTAAACACAGATACATTAAATAATACATAGCCTATTACAAATAGATATTTCTGTCACAAAATTATATTACAAAATTCTATATATATTTTTTCAAACCATCACAATTCCACTTGCAAGAGCTTTACTGACCCTACTGAACAAATATACAGTTGTCTTAGAACTCGGATGGTTTGATAGTTGAGCAGTAGATGGAGACAGAGGCCCATTTCTCTTCTCCTGCATTACGTTGAATGTGTACAGTAGCCTACATCATGTACATCATGGCTTTTTTTAACATTGTTTTCAAACATTGTCATTACAGTTATTATAATTTATATAAATACATTGCGTATGCTACATAAATCTGCATATACAATATAAATTGGTGACAGATCACTGACTTTCCTCATTTTAAATCAACAACTTTCAGAAAATGGCTTGTTCTGACATTTTTGCTGCGCCCTCCTCTTCTCAAAATACATCACTTGGTGCCATCATTCTTGCGCTATATGACTCCCAGCTCACTCCAGTCTGCTGATCCTGCATGGACCTAAATCCTGTACAAATCTCAGGCTGGATAAATGAACATTTCCAGCTCAACCTAGCCAAAAAACTCATTACAGCATCACTGTTCATCACTGTTCATCTGAACTCATCAACAACACCACCCCCAGGTGAGTCAGGATCTTTGGAGGACTGTCTGATGAGCTGAACTTTACAGACTGCACAAGGCCAATCATGAAGACTGGTCGGCAACAGGAGGCCAAAACTGGCCCGCGCCCGCAGCCAAATTATTTAGCGACTGGTTCTGAAATAGATCTGCCATGACAGCAACAGTTACTCACAATCACTTCGTCTTTAGTGATTTTGCCTTCAAAAATCTGCGGTCGCTACTCTACTTTATTCATTTATCCAGTGTAAAACCCGAACACCACGACACAAGTGTGACTTTTAGTTAATGACTGTCCTCCTACAGGATTTAACACTACCAGTTACAAAAGACACTGTAACAGTCTGTCTCAGGCAATTCTAGTTGCATTTTTCATCAATTAATTCCTTAAATTATCCTTTGACTATATATATAGCATATTATGTTCTGGCCCGCCATCTAGGGGGACATTTTTTTTTGGCCCGATGCCAAACTTACTTGCCGACCCCTGCTCTACAACATTTATTTATTTTTTTGTTTGTTTAGATTTACTCATTGCATAGAACAGGATTCTATCAAATAAAAAATATTCAGGTTCTATTGATCAAGGGTGACAGTAAAGACTTTCACATTGTTACACTTTTTTATTTTCAATTTTAAAAAATGTGTAAAGGTTTTAGCAAAATTATTAAGCAACACTGTTTTCAACAGTGATATTAATAATATTTAAAAAAAGATTCTTGAGCACAAAATCATAAAATTCAGCTTTGTCATCACTGGAATAAATGTATTACATTTTTTAGAATATATTAATATACATATATTACAATAGAAGTTTTAAGTTGTAGGCTACAATATGTAAAGCGGTGAATCATTATTGGCATATTAATATCAGGATGTTTCAAAGTTGGAACATAACCTTAAATCAGTAGGCTACAATAGTTGTTGTAATAATATTATTACAATACTGATTATTACATAATATTATTATTAAAACCAAATGTTATGGTTTTATTTTTCATCAAATAAGTGCAGCCTTGGTAAACATAACAGACTTCTTTCAAAAATAATAATAATTCAGACCCCAAACTATTGAACGGTAGCGTATCATTAGGAGGTATATAAAAAGAAAACCTTCAGTACATACTATACCTAGAAATAATCTCCTCAGAATATTATTCACTTAGCAAATCTTTTTAATATGAATATTCTGCCTATTGAAAATGACCGTTTCCTAACAGAATTGACACAAAAACACAAGACGTCTCAAATAGCTTCATTTCATAGGCATTCTTTAATTCCACTTTTTTTCTTGTTCACTCCATACCACTATTCATGAAGTTCTGCCTGAACGATCAAAATACATAGCAATATACAGAGTGGAGAAAAAGACATGATATTTACACCGAAAACAAAACAAAACAAAGTATGCATTTGTGGAGTTTCCAATAAGAAAAAAAGGGACTGACTGACATTAACTTCATATGTGCTAGTACCTTCAAATATTCGTTTTTCCTCATACAAACTTTTATAAACATTATAAAATATTAGATAGGGCAATATCTGATTACTATAAAACATGTACCTAGTACAAAATAACATAGAATATAATAAAGCCTGTAAATATCTTTAAAATGTTTTAAAACAAAGCAGACAAAAACAGGACAACTACAGATATTTTTGAGGCCAATAAATAAAATCAAAGGAAAATAGAAAATATTAACAAAATAACAGTAATAAAATTTAATACATCATACAAATGGACTCAAATCCCAACTAGCACAGACAGGTATGAAGGGCCTTCATGTAATCAACTCCTCCCTGATAAGTACAACACGGGCCCCTAGCCTATATGTCATTTTCCACTTCACCACCACAGGACGACATTACACCATTCCCCTCTGCTGCGGCCATGCGTGTGTGCAATTATCACACAGTGAGCTGTACTTCTGAAAATATCACCAAACTGTAACACTGACAAACGAACACTGTCTTTCCATCAACAGTCAACA
The DNA here is from genome assembly GCF_001515645.1 of Sinocyclocheilus grahami. Taxonomy (NCBI): domain Eukaryota; kingdom Metazoa; phylum Chordata; class Actinopteri; order Cypriniformes; family Cyprinidae; genus Sinocyclocheilus; species Sinocyclocheilus grahami. The sequence continues at coordinate 678,439 of NW_015505441.1, read as the reverse complement.
TACGTCTACAGCGAAGCCTTGACAACAAGAAAAAAAGAGATGGGGGAGCTTATTAATGCTGCAGAATTATCACAAAAGAGTTTACACAAGAAAGGAATTGACATCTTTATTCACAGAAGCATCCAGTGCATTCGGCAGCCCTCAGCGGGTTTATCACGCACACATCAATGGTCACTCACAGAGGTTAAAGCAATGCATTACTCACATCTCATATGCATAAAAAACTGACAAACACAATATCAAAAAATAGTGACAACATAAATCGATACTTAAATTAATGCTTCAGGTACAATAAAAATACACAGTACTGGAACCCAGTACACATAATGCTGGTTTATAATCTTTTATTTTTTTTCCTTTTCCCCAACCTGTTCCAATTGAGTTTACCAACCAGCGGCAAACTCGTACAGTCAACTGAGAAGAACGACAGCATAGACTGGAATTGGTTTGTAGACAAGGGACATGTCATTTTTCCTTCTGCTCAAATCATGCTTTAAAGAGGGGGGGGGGGGTAGTACAAAAGTCTGCACAAAGAGATGAAAAAGACTGAAATATCCAGTATGAAAGACAGAAAGAGAATGGCCTTGTAAAAAGATGCTGCTCTTTCCAACATAAAAATGCACCGTTCAGCAAAACATGGATTGTCATCTCCCTTGAAAAACAGGGATACTTCTCACTTTTGGAGGGGGCAAAAGGGGGACACAGCTTGCTTGTCAGAAGGTTCACTTGATTTTGAGCTCCTCACAGGATTTATGTCCTGTTCAGCAACGAGGACCTACAGAAATAAAGAAGAAGAGTTGTTAAATGATTAGAACAGCCAAATACAATTATTCAAAATGATCTATCTTAAAAATGGAGAAGCAAAAATACAGAGCATTCGATGGTTTGTCACATTTTAAGGTCAAAAAAAAATAAATGTGGACACGTTGTGTAGTGTCTGCCCTGTGTGCTGATCCAAGTCCAGTGCCCTACACCTGATAAATCAAGTATAAACTGGTTTCAGACTAGCAATAAAAGACAACTTTGCCCTATAGATATTATTCTTCAGCTGGAATGTCTTTTCCTGGAAGCTCTCTGCCTTGTTTCCTGGAGGGCTACTATCCTGAGAGTCGAGTGGGGTGGAGCACGAACTGCTGATACAGACAGAATCTGGTGCTGTGACAGATCCTGTCGCAGTGGGGGAAAAAAAAGCAGCCCACCGTTTGCCTCCGCTAACTCGCTTTTCCTCCCCCCCTCTCTCTCTCTCTCTCTCTCTCTATCCATCCCTCCTGAGCTGTAAAGCTATCAGGAAACGTGACTAAGCAAGAGCCAAGAGGTCTCATCCTTTCCAAGCACATATGTGTGTGTATCTATCGCTGCGTGATCTTTGGCAAGCATTAATGGAAGATGTTTTGTCGGTTGTTCATTTATTTTTTATTTTTTTAAAGTGACAGAATACTGTAAAACATGAAGTCTACACAATATAATTATTTCAGTAATTTAGATTGTATGTATTGTTCTAGTGAGCAAACTATGTGCAAAAAATAATAGAAAATGATTTTTCAAATAATGTGCTTAAATCAAGGTTTGTAGTTATTGACTAATGAATTTGCACGATTAGCGATTGTTATTAGTGAATAATAATTTTTTCCAAATCATTTCAATTCTGATCGACTTTGTGAAGTGTCTCACTGAAAATAACATTTAAAAGAAGGATTCGCTTACAGATCATATATTACTATGGATTGTACAGTATGTGCAATAACCTTATACTTATTTATCACCCTAAACCCTAGTACATCCCTACAACTTATTTTATTTTATTCTATTCCTATTCCATCTATAGCACACCTGTACATACAATTTATTCTTTTTTTTGTGGTTTATATTTATGCATGTGTATTTTATTCACATCTTATTTTTATTATCTGTGTGTTGTTGTTGTCTCTGTGTACTGAAAGTTTGTGACACTATAACAAATTCCTTGTATGTGCAAACATACTTGGCAATAAAGCTCTTTCTGATTGTGAGCATATTGTACTCTAAAGTAGTACTATTTAACATCGAGAAGAACAGCATTACTAGAAGAAGGTACATCCATTATAGAATGATTGTTTTTATATTTTATTCATTATTAATGAGTATTTTTCAAGGCCTGGACAACACAATTTAAATTCCCTGATTTCTGCCTGACAGTGGGAACCTTTCTTTATTAAATCTGTTCATTAGCTATTCATTTGGCAAACAGACGATTTCTTTTAGCACGTCACTACTCTTCAGACAGGTCAGGAATAATCTCAGCATCTGAATGAATCATATCATACACACCTGAGAGATTTCCATCTGTCTTTCTCCATGTTGTTCTCTGGTCCTTCACTCTCATATGATGCCAGATACAAAGCTGTTGAGAGATGATTGAGATGAGACGAGTGTGTCAGCAACAAAAACAAAGCCACCTGTTTTCTTTCTTGAGGAATGTTCTGAACCTGTGTCACTTGGTTACTTAGCGTGACGGCACTTCACACCCGAGGCAATCATGACAAGTGCAATTGTCTTTGTGTCTGGGATCTTGTTTGCTCACTGCGCAACTATCATAGAACAGGTTTATGACGCGAGTGGCAGAAAATGAGTGTGCAGAAGAGCTCTAGCTCAGACAGGAAGTCCAAATTGACAGAAAAAAGCAAGACAGAATGCATAAATTATGTTTAATTAGCAAAACCACTGTCTGGCCTCAATGTTTGCATTTCAGAAGTTGAAATGAAGGGGCATATGATTGATGTTCGCCACTGCAAAAAAAATGTTCCTCAACTTGATTGCAATTAATCATAAACTAGCATTAAAAAACATCTGTACCATCTTCACTGAAGACCGGTGCGGTCAGGAGATACTGCAGAATCTTGCGGTCTCTGTCAAAAGGACACTCCACCTTCTTCCATGTCATGAACTCCATCACTTGTTTGGCCAGCTCCCAGAATTTCTGCAGCACAGTCAAGATTCATTCTGTTAGAAATCATTGCCACTGAATTGATGCCCTTGAAACTTAATTTCAACAGATGCATACGTCAATGGACTAAATCTGGATGCTTCCGTTGCTACGTGACAGTGTTTTCTCAACCATCCTTTGTTATTCAGTAGCTGTGACGGCAGTTGTTGCCATGCATCATGTTAGCTCGCATGTATCGCGCCAAGCCAAAGGGCAGGAATTACCTCCAAATTGACATGTCCGTTCGGGAGCCTGTTGGCACATCCTTCATTGAGGAAGTAGATGTCTTTAATCAAGAGGCTGAAGAAAGGAATAACAATCTGAAAGGCAAAAAGGGAACACAAGATTACATAACAGCTATAACTGACCAAAAACTAAGAGAAAAAAAACATGCAACCAAATGGAGCAGCCTCACTGGAGTCCATCTAAGGGTTATCGTCACAGTAAGATTGCACTAGGCAACCGTTTTTACAACAGCTTCTAGAAGCCTACAGGGCACAGCACAACTGGATCTGCCACTTTGGAGGGCAATAGCAATGATTCATGACACAAGGAAGCAGTGATGTGTACGTGACGCCAAAATCTAAACTCCGCTGTAGCAAATTCAGGTATAACATGATAAACAAAGGTGTCTTTAAATATAGGGGTCAATCTCCTGTATTCAAAAATAAATAAATAATTTGCTATTAACATGATTCTAAAAACTAGAAAATGTAAATATATACAATACGTTTATTTAATTTATTTAATTTATTTTACAATATGAATCAATTAAATCATTCCATGCCATCAACATCCTGAAAATCTTTTCTTTTCTTTTTTACATTTATTTATTTTTGTTTTACATTATAAGTCGTTTTAAGCTTAAGCATCACTCCAAAACTGAGAAATAAATAAATAGACAAATAAATAAGCCAAAATAAAACTACTGCCATAATTAGAGTGCAGACCCATGTGAATAGTTAACCTCAAGTTCAAATCAAGCTTAAAATAAGCACAATATCCATCGGTGAACAAAACAAAGGGTCAAAAATACGAGCAGTCAAACCAGTTGATGAGTTAAAGACATTAAGAGAGCAGTAATGCATTCCTGATTTAATTAGTTTGCAGTGGAAATTCCTGTCCTGGAACATGCACTTATTCTGTCTCTTATATCTTTAAAGTAACAATGCTTGCCATAGCCTAAACACATCTGATTTTAGAGAAAAACAAGTGACATGGGCCCCTGTGACCCCCCCCCCCCCACGGAAGAGCCAAGCATTCCAGTACTGCTCTGGAACATTCTGTCTCACCACCCAAACCCACACAGCGAAGATCTCCTCCCTAACCAGTCGAAGACGCAAAACAATCCTTACCAAGCTTGACAAAAACAAACAACATATCTAATATATATATATATATATATATATATATATATATATGAGAACACTCAAAATAGTTGTGCATTTTAACGAAGAGATTAACAGTTTTGAGCTTCCTTTTGGCACACTCAGATGCCGGATGGATTTTATTGAGTTTGCTCACAGAAAACACTGAAGAGCATCAGAACATTTTGTTAACTGGCTGAATGCCATGTTTTTATAACTAGAATGGAGCATATTTAGCAGAGGAAACAGAATGTCCCATTTGATGCCTTGCCCTCAGCAAATCATCCTCAAATGGCCCACTGTCCTCTACCCTTGTTATTACATAACTCTCGGCCAAAGAGGCCAGACGCTACCTCAATTTAGTGTAAATACAAAGCTTCTGGACTGGGATCTGCACTTTTAAGCCAATCACTGGCATCTTTTATGTAATGAATCAGATTTTATCATTGTCCTCGCTGCGTTTGTTGCAAATATCGATACAACATATCACACACTTCAAACAACCTTTTTATAAGTACATAATGCCCGAACCCAAACACTGTTATGAAACCAACGTTTCTATGATTTCTATGAGAAAATTCTGCACATTACCTTCTCTCTGCTGCTATGAGCAGTGATAGATCTCTGAGTGGCTCCACGCAGCGCTGTTCTGTAGTTGTAGAAATTGCTAGAGGGATCCATCTGGTGCTGCGAATAAAGATAAAAACAGGTTTAGGCACCAACCTCAGGACTTGGCCTGAAAAATGTAATGTAGTTTCTACAAACAAAAGTTTCTAATGAGCTCTAAGCCCATTAAACATGGTTAGGTCTCCAAAGCCAACATGAGTCACTCTAGTTACTATTCATTATGAGACATTCTTTAATGGGAACCAAGTAAGATGATCCATGTCATGCACTTTCAATCTTCAGTCAAATTTTTGCCAGCAGGTGAGACAACCACAAAGGTTCAGTTCACTTTAGGGCTGCACGATTATGACAAAAATCATAATTGTCGATTATTCCCTTGAAATTGTAATTGCGATTATTAATTACAATTATCACAATTTACATTGAATGATGTTTATACCATTGTTTGATGCAACTGCATGCCGTATTTTTATATGAAAATAAACAAGCTGAAAAACCTTTAATGCTCTTCTATAGTATTAACACTCAAATGTCAAATATACATCGGATTGGTTTCTTCTTTAAATTATAAAAAAAGTAAAAATATGAATGGTATTATAATGTTATACTAAAACTAAAACAATGGAAAAACCCTTAAGATAACATGTAGAAAGAAAAAAAACATATCTTAAGCGTGCAGAATAACATAAGTGGACTTGAACGATTAATTGCCGCTTTGAACGATTACGTAATTGTGGCATCCATAATTGTAATTGCGATTAGAAATTCGATTAATTGTGCAGCCTTAGTTCACTTAAACCAGTTTAAAGAAGCAGGTTTCATAGATACACAATGGTTTAAACATTTGGGGTCACTAAGATTTTTTTAATGTTTTTAAAAGAAGTCTCTTATGCACCAAGGCTGCATTTATTTGATCAAAAATAGCATTATAGCCCTTTTGAACAGTACTCCAAGGCTACATATAGTTTATCAAGGCCATTTTAAGTGAACAAGTAATAACCTTTATTAGGGACTAGTGGTGAATATCTGCAGCTTTTACATTAAAGATTTCGAATCTACAGAGACGCCATGACTAAGCCTTTTATCATACAATCCTCCATTGTCTTAAGAGTAAAACTAGAGGAAGACAGAGTGAGAGAAAAGAAAAAGTGTTGTGTGTTGAGATACAAAGGCTGAACCTCCCTGAAGACTAGACATACAGTCCCTATTTACACATCAAAATGCTGAAAGCCACAAGGCGAGACCGAACAATGTGTAGGTGTGTGTTTTGCGTGCATAAGTCATATATCAAGTTCAAGGCCTTTGCCTGTCTAAAGACAAAGCAAGACCTAAACAAAACCCTCTTTAGACAGTAAACACAGTGTGCAGATTCAAAATTAAAGCCTTAAAGGTCTCAACCCCTCTCAAATTTGGCCTAAACTTGTAAACATTTGCACACCCCCGCAGAAAAATAATGACACAAAAGCAACAATTCTCGCCCACTTGGGACTAAAATTGGCAGAATATGGTGTCCATATTGTCAGGGGTTTGAGCATTGTGCATGCATGAGTCACGGGGATAAGAGCCAGGGTCGGACACTTAATATGTTTAGTGCCATGTCAGCACTACATGTTCAGTGATTAAATACATACCTCTAGTATATCAAATTTGGCGGTTTTGACTTTGCCCCAGGTCTTCTTGAGTCGTGACACTGGACTCATGTTCATCCCAGCTGAAAGACACATAGAAAGAGACACAGGTCAGCACACTGTTTCCTGTCAGAAGTGCAGTTTCTCTATGGCAAATAGAGCAGTGTAAGCCCATGAGCCCACGTGAACAATGACATTAGCAGGAGCATCATTTCCCTCCGACAATAGGTGAGGCTTATAGAACCGAGGGTCACAGTGGGCTTCTGCAGTCAGCACTAATGACCAGATGAGGTCAGAGTGTTGACTGGAAATCACTAGAGGTGGGTCAACCAATCAGATTTCTCTGTACTGACAACAGCATCATTTCTTACTAGGTCTTGATTAGATGTCAAGTTACTAGTTTCTGAAGCTTTCAATCAAAATTCACCTCAACTACTTTCCTAAAACATTCTTTTTATAGTTTTGACATTGTTTAGGCACTCCGTTTGGCTCTATTTTGGTATATATAAAACACACTTTTCAGGATATAAACAATTTTAGAAGGATAAAATCAAGTTGATGTTTTTGTTAACACAAATACAAAAAGTTTGTGGTCGGTAAGCTTTTGTAGGTCTCTAAAGCTCAGCGAGGCTGGATTTAAGTATTTATAAAATAATGGTTTTGTATTTTAATATATTTAAAAATGTATTATTAATATTTTTGTGCTTAAAAAACATTTCTTATTATTATCAATGTAGTTGAAAACAGTTCTGCTGCTAAATATTTTTGTGGAAACCATTTAATTTTTTTTTCTTCAGGATTCTTTGATGAATATGGCTTTGGCTTGAACCCAAATATTTTAATGGTAATATGTGTTAAAAAGTAAAACGGCTTCAGGGAGACAAAGGAATTAACTGATGGATAAAGGAAACATTGATATTTGTAGTTCATATATGCACACTTAACTGAATATGTTGTGATCTGTATCTAAAATTCAGTCATTTCAGATGTTTTCTTCCCCAGTTTTAAGCCTGAACAATAGCAGCAACACTATCTATTCATCTACAAGAGAGCCATCTGAGGCTTTAGTACATTAACAATCTGTCTATACTAACAGGTGTCAGGCCCAGAGCTCCTCCGGCATACTAACATGAAACTAGAGCGAATTATCTTTCAGGTCTAGCCACGTGCTGCTGACGCTCCATTCACGTCACATAATGTACGCTGCCTCCAAAACACACAAGCAGGAGCGATCAACCTTTCCCATGACTTGTTTGTTCTCTTTCAGTGACTTTAATATCAGCGCTCCATCTCCAGGGAGAGAGGCTTGTGTAAGAGCCCCGGCCCGTGGGCTCGTCTCCAGGGAATGGCCAGGGAAAGGACAGCTGGTTCCACTCCCTCCCTCTCACAATCCCCGTCTCAATGAGTCTGTCCCTCGCTCAGTCTATTGGATTGGTCAGCACTGACCATCTACCTGAGGGATGTCGCTCCCTCGATCCAGCTCTCGCTCACACAGGCTGAACAGCTGCTTCTTCTCCTGGTCTCTCCACTCCTGTTCCCCTACCCATAATGCCTCAGGCACAGGCCTAGTTGGGTGCTTGGAGAACTGAGTGAATGATTAATGTAGCTAATCATTATTTTATTATATTATTGAAGGTAAAATGTACTATATATGTTATCAGAAGTCTAACATAAACACAAAATTGTTTATTATTATAGATTACTGAAAAACGGATGACACCGATTAGTTCAAATTTGATCAACTAAAGGCTAAAATGAATTATCTAAACCTTGACGCATAGCTAAATAAGACTCTCCAAAGCACTCAGCAAATAAAATAATATGAGTCTGTAAGAGGTTTGACATTGTTGTGCATGTTAAGCGTACAAGAGCAGGCATTAGAAAAGCAAACCAAATCCTGCCAAAAAAGCAAACTGTATTATCCAAACTGATTTTGTGGGGAACAAAAGAGCTTTCTGTAGCAAAGTCTTGCAAGGGACGGCAAAACACTCACTAATGATGGCCATGAGCGAGTTGAAGTTGCCAATGTTGAAGCATTCTCGTGCCACGTCGATGAAGAACTCAATGACTCGAGCCCGATGTTTCTTCTTTACAGGCTGCATGAGAATATCAAGCAAATAATTTATGAACACCAAAAAGTGATATTTATAACAATGCTCATTAAATACTTAATACTTCAGGAACATTCATGATATAAAATCTAACGTTACCTACACTACCATTCAAAAGTTTGGGGTCAGTAAGATTTTTAAAAATGTTTTGAAAGTCTCATGATCACAAAGACTGCATTTATTGGGTAAAAAAAAAAAAAGAATAAATAGAGAAAATTGTCAAATATTTTCACCAATTTGATGAACAGAAAGAACAGCATGAGCTCAGGAACCTACTGACTTTTTTGAAAGGTGGTGTATATTTTTATAAGGCTTATATTTAAAATCACATTAGAATCACTAACAGTATCATTAGCAATAGTAAAATCATTAGCAATAAAAGCAGATGATTACCATGCAGATCTCCGTCGCCACCAGGTAGCTGAGTCTGTTGAACCACTCCACATAAGCCTCCAGGTTACTTGCTTTTTTGTGATCACTAAAGCATCTCTGCAAGAATCACAATTTCAAAAGGGTCAGTATCATCATTCAATTACAATGAGGCTTGAGTTTGGTCAAGAGCTTCATTTAGGACATTGTGCCACAACGTTTTCCAGTTTAGTTTTCAAATTGTCTTTATTATGGAATGCGCATTTTATCTGTACCATACTGGTCATCTGCCAATGTCTGCATTTTTTATTTATCGGTATAGGTCAATTTTATTTTATTTTTATTATCATCAAACTAGCATAGATTCCAAATATCAGCTATTTTAACTTGTCTCTATAAGCCAGAATTTTAGCATTGGTGCATCTATTTTTCACCCTAAATTCTGAGCTCTAAAACGTTTGGCAGGAATGTAAACAGTTCATCATCGGTAGAATATAGCTCTTTAACTGATCTCACAGAACTTTGCATGCTGGGATCTGTGATTCCTACAGTCCCAGCCCAAGAACAAAGGTCTCCGAGATGACTGATGATCTCCAACAAAGCACATTCAATCAGAGAGCTTGTTTGCCCTGAAGAGCCTCCACGCTCACTGGGCCTTGTGCTATTATCCGTTTAGGGAATGTATACAGACACTTTGTCTGAAAGCTCGGGCCACTCTAACCCTTCATTCCTCAAATTCCTATGGTCCGACTGTGCCGTCCGTCACACAATACCCAATCCACCCTACTCTACTTTTGAAGGACAACATCAGAGAGCCACGGCGGTGCACAAGGACCCTCTGGAGAGACGGCGACCAGGACAAAAGAGAAAAATTGCACTAGTACCGCCTTGACACGGGCTGTTGCCTAGCAGCCCAACGGCAATGGGCATTACGAGGCAGGGCTGAGTAAACTTTTGGCAGGTTATTGTGAGAAACCAGTTGCTAGGCTTTGGCCACAAAAGGACGCTGTGTGGAACGTGAGGAGGGAAACTTGGACGGTGATAGATTAGACGAGGAATGTGCTGTGAATGCTGTGTGAAATAGGTGACACCGCATTGAACCCGAGGGTTAACGTAAACACCATGCGTATTGATTTGTTGGAGTCAGATATTTGTTGTAGTAAGCGCAAGACATGACATTTGCATTGTATATATTTTAAGTTGACCTTGCTGGCCATAAACAGGAAGGGACTATTACCTTGTCGTTATCAAGAGGGTCTTTCTGAACAAATGCCTGAATGAACTCCTCTGGTCCGATGTAGCTCAGTCTTTCCTGAAAAATGAAGATGATGTCAACTTAACCTTTGCAGTAAGTCCAAACGGTCACCTTGAAAATAACTGCACAGATTATTGATTTAATAAATAAAGCAATCCAAACCCACAGTGAGGTGAGGAATGTAAGGTCATGTAAACCGAGGAAGTTCCACTCACCAGTTCAATGTGTGTGAGTTGCTGTGCCAGGGTGAAGGGGTCGCTGCAGATGGTCAGAATGTCTCTCTGGATGGACTGAGGTTTGGTCTTCAGCACAGTTAATCTGTCAGTCACAGAGGAGTTAATCTTGGCCAAAGCCTCCTCGTACTGACTCAGTGTGGTGAGCTTACGGATCAGCGTTTGTGTCATCTGTTGCACCGCCTTGCGATAGAGCTGAAGAGAGACGGGGAGACAGAAGACGTGGATTTGCAACCATGCTTTTATTGACCAGAATGACAAGGTAATCATTCATTTGAAAGACTAACAACAAAATGTGTCCCACACTGATAAGAAAGCTGAGGGAATGCACAACGTATTTGCCCTGCAAACATCTAATGGACTTCCGGGCGTATAATGGCGCCCTTTCCTCTTGATCGGTCAGCTATGACGGCGGTGCTGCTCACGGGGTCTAACGTTCCAACATAGGGTCTTGAGTATGTTACATAAACGATTAACGCAGGATTACGAAACAGCAGCACTTCATTCATGTCCTTCAAAGGTTCACAAGAATCCTGAATGCCACCCACTTCCCCTCGTAACACAAGATGGGGTTGTGTTATCTAATAACAAGTGCCTGACACAGTTCTGGACTTCTGTTGTGTAAGGAGAGGACAGCAGCGGTCAAGCCCTGTTGCTCAACATCAATCGGACAAGAATCTACATCCTGTGCCTGCTTGACAACCAATGGACATCAAGAAGACTACCCCACACCATGAATTTAAAACAGACTACTTAAAGGAAGCCTTACCTAAACTGGTTACTTAAAGTAAGATAAAATAAACGCATTTGATAAAAATGTACTTTTTTACAGGGCTACAGCGAGGAACAATCACCTGAAAGCCAATCAGAATCCACTCAACTGAACAGTTTAAGCATTTAAAGCGTCAGACAACAAAACTGCAGCTCTTATATTGAACAAAATTTTATTGTCCATTTGTGTGTACTCTAATATAGTTATCAATATAGCTATCGTTCGTGGTGCAAACGCGCTTTAAGGCTTTTGTTTAACCATGAAGATATAAAAAGTTGGCCGTTCAAACATTATGCTGATTGGTTGTGGGATCTTTCATTTCTGTCAGGCTTCTGTACTCCTTTCTGACTCGTAGAAAATAAAAAGTGCCCCATTAATCTGTTGTGCAGGAGGTCGGTGGCACATAAATCCATCTGGCTCAGAACAACCTGAACATAGTGTAGATGCAAGAGTATTGATGATTTGACAAGAGAGCGAGTACAGGAGGAGACAAGCCCTTGCAGCACTTTAAAAGATCACAGAGAGTCTTAATATTCCCTCTTCAAGGTCCACCATATGCTGACACATTATTTTTAGCAGGAGTTCTTGGCGATGACTGCTTGACATTTTGAGCAGCAGATCAGACAACTCACTTGTTGTGGGAAAAATAGAAAAGAAAGCTGCTTGCCACCACGTTTTTAAACCTGGCATGAGTGTGCGACAGCCGTCCAACATGGCACAACCTCACAGTACAGATTACTCTAGCATAGACACACCACACCCAGGTCAAGGGTGAATGCTCTCCATTACTTTCCCAATAAACAGGATTTGTGCAAAAGGTGTCCAAATGTGCACCAAATGGCTGTGTCTGCAAATGCACAACTGGGCCCTGCCTTTCCTATACAGAAGACCACATGCGTAATGACAATCTTTGCTGACCAGAAGCCTGAGGACCAAACTGTGGTTTGGAGACAGATGTTACGGCATCTATTCTCAGCTCCTGCACTGAAAGCAAGAGATCCGCGACTCAACTGCCAGTAAAAAGACAGAACAGCAGGTCAACAAACTGCTGGCAAACTCGTCAGGACCACTGAGGTCTAGGAGAGGTCAAAAAATAAAAGGCCTAACTGGAAACCACTTCATAGCGGTCTTGTTATAATGGGCTGCAAGCACTGGACAGTGAATTTGACTCAGATGGGCTTATGTCTAGCTATAAATACACCCATTGTCTATTGTGTGGCTCTGACTGCTGTGAATACCACGTCAATGTAGAGTCAAGTGCTACACTGTAACAGACACTCTCATTAACAAAATTCACGTACGAGTACATGCCGTTCAGATGGCGGGAGAAAAACAGCGCCTGAATTACATAAGTCAACTTATTGATGGAATGAACCATGAATGAATTCTTCACACTATGAGACACTCTTTTCATGCATAGATACACATCTACCAGACAGTCATAACTCAAAACACAGATTACATTTGTCTCGCCTACCTAGCAAATGTAAAGATCATAAAGATACCTTGAATAAAGAAAACATGAAGTGGTCACTCCGTTAAAAAAGAAAATTTTATCCCCATCAGTATGTAAAAATGGTACACAATAAGGGAAAAAACTTAATAAATAAATAAAAATGCAATAAATTGAATAATGCTAAAAATGTTAGTGTAGAAATCTTAAGTATTTTTTCAACAACAACAAAAAAATAAATATTAAAAGGCAAAAAAAGACATTTTAGAGGTTTAGGTTTTGGGTCACACATGACATTTTACCACCTTAAATAATCATTAAAAGGTCAAATTATCTGTTATTTGAAAAGACGTATTGCCCTTCTTGAAACATAGTGCATTTTATGTATTACATTCAGACAATTGTCTTATTTTGATATTGACTTTATACCAAAAAACATTTTAATTCAGAAATTAAAAACTTGCTCATCATATAAGAGGTGTATTCAGGTATGAACTGCATTTGAATTCTTTTTCAAATAAATACACAGGTCAACTATGTCACAGACCCTAACACAGTTATAGTTCTCCATGTTTTTTTTTTTTAGTGTACATGCAGTCTTATTAGCTTATCATCCCTTTCACTAGATTGAGGAGGCGGTGCAACACGCACACATTTCCTCTATGAGCTGAGCGGGGCCGCAGAAGGTCATCGATCTCCTGGGTCAGGATAAAGCAGATCAATTGTCACACATGTGTTTACTGCACAAGCCACCAGAGGATGAGTCCTGCTTGTCTTTTCGAGTTAGTGAAACCCCATTCATTTGAATCTGATGGAGCGATGTCCATCTTAAACTGTCTATTCTAACTAGTGCCCTGCTGTTAGTCATTACACTAATGCTCGCCAACCATGTGAGATGACCAGAGCGAGCTTCTGCAAATCTCTTTTTATTTCACTGTACATTAACTAAATCAAGAGTTCACAACAGGAGGACTATTCAGATGCGGACGATAGAGAAAAAAAGGGACGTTTGAGGACAACACTTGATGAGAGCTCCCAACTTTATCCAGATTCAAAATGAAGTGACAGGCATCAAAAGGATGTGAGCACAATGGAAGGACGATAACTAGATGTAAAATAAAATTGAATCCTTTAACACAACCACTGCTGGTTTTTGTGCCCAGGAAGTTTTAAAAGAACCTAGAATAAATGTGGTGAAAAAGTCCCTTTGATAAAAAAAATGCTAAGCCAGTAACATGGCAACAAACGAGTCAGTGCTAAGAGAACTATTTAAATGCAGCCTGTGGAAAAGCACCAGTGAAGACAAAAGCAGCTGAACAAAAGAGCTCTCTTCTCACTCCTCTTGTCAGAGCGCTTTGGACTAAAGAAATCTCACCCCCCATTGCTCAGGTGTTGACACTCTTCTCACCCAACGTGTTACATCCTACGTCTTAACCAGCTGAATGTTAAAAAAAGCCATGCTAAGACATATAAAGGTGTTTTACACGGTCTATGCTAATAGTGGTACTAAAGGCATAAAGAAAAGCTAATGTCTTTGACGCAAGTGTTCGCACCTATCAGGTGACTATTATTTCAAAACGGCGTTGCGTTTAGCAGACATTTCCTCAAGAATGAAAAACTCATTGTTTCCGCTGAAATTATCTTCCAGCACTTGGAAATGGCAGACTTACTTCATCTCCAGTACTCAGACGATGCGTTAGTTCCTTTAGGCTCTTCATCATCCTCTCATCCCTGAAGTCATAAGGAAATGTCTCCGTCCACTCAGTCAGCAACTGCAGAATCTTGGGAGCAATTTTCCTGACTCTTGCCTACAGATTAAGTAAAAAAACAACAACACTGTAATTGCAAATTATTGTCCTTGGTTCTCAAAATAGAGCAACCATGAAGACTGAAGCCACTTTGTATGACAATCAGTATAAAGACACCCTTGTACCTTATCAGCCTGAGGATCAGTGAGTCTCTGCTGGTCCACACACAAATGGCACACTTTGGACATTAGCTCATACGGGTGAATAAAGAGACGGGAACTGAGCAGGAATGTGAAGATGTATGTCCTCTGTGAGTCAATAAAAATTAGATTATGTTGGTTATAATGTTGGTGCAACAATACAAACCATTAATATCCGTTTTACATTATTCTAAACAAAACTAACATTGGACAAAGCTACATAAAATGTATTTATATTTCTTGAAAATAAATCTGGTTAGCTAGACTACACCTCAAAAGGACAACTCTTATTTTAAATAAAGTTCTTTGAAATGATACAAAGGATTTATGTCTCTTTAGATCAATTTAATGAATCCTTGCTGATTAAAAAGTAATTTCTTTTAAACCCAAATTTTTGAGCAGAAGTGCATATTGCTAAATTATAAATTGAGACCAATTGCAAGTCACGTTTGTGGTCTCGGTGTTTAAAAAATAAATAAATGTGAGATATGTTTTCAATACTCAAAATCCAATACTGTGAATTGGCTTAATAGCTACTTTTGACACTCTATATACTCACATCAGGATAGTAAGCCACCGTAGGGACCAAGTGCTCAATTAGAGCCTCCAAGGACCCTGACACCAGGTTGTTTTCATGGTAATACAGGCCTTCATAGTCTTCTTCCTTGGCCTTATAGAGATTCTTGTTGTAGACATTGGACCCATACATCGCTGGAAAGGGTGACGTTTGAGGCATTTTGTCCTGTTGAAGGATATAAAGAAACATCAGTCTGAGGAGCCTAACCTAAGCACAAACACAATCAAAAACAGACATTGATGCATGAACTAGTTTAATTCGTTAATGCTGAGCCTCCATCCTCAACTGAAAATTTTGTTTACCTTTGTGTAAAACACAAGGTCCCCAGTATCATTATAGGAAGCTGAGTGGAAAATTACTCTTCCTCGGATGGACGACTCGTGGGGATGAATATGTCGCGATTAATCTCAATGTGCAAACACCTTCCCTGATTGTGCCTGTGAGAACTTGAGTTTAATCTCCATTCGCTTCGTATTTTAGACTCACTAGCTGGCTCTAATCCACCATAATAGCAGCTGAACATACCGCCGGCGGGTTTCACTCACAAACACCAACAAATTAATCTTCACGGTGCTTTTACCTCACGTGGATGTACAACACAGAGGTTCTTTCAACTACGGGTTGACACAAAAAACATGATGACCTATGAGATCTAGTGCTTCTGAAAAGAAGGATTCTTAATTTCCCCCTCAAAAACAAAACGAGGCCCATTACAGATGAGAGTCCTATGAGTCGGTCAGCATTAGCTAGAGGTGATAAGCAGCCAAAAGCAGTTCTTCACCCACACAAAGAGCTCTGGCTCACATTGCCTGCCTCCCTTCCTCCTACTTCTGTATCTTCCAGGCTCTCGTGGAACGGCAGAAAGTGAGTTTTGCACATGTCAATGCATCACATAATCACGCGGGCGGCTCCAGTATGCCAGCACGAGCTTCTGTGCCATTTCAGAGCTCAGCCCGTGACTTTAAGTGAGATTCCTGGACACAGCGCATATGGGCCCCTCAATAGAGGCATTCACAGCTACGGCACGGGGCGTCAAGGGACACCCCGAACAATGTGCAGCCCCAATGGCCGCCTGCCTATTCAGGCCCGCAGGCGTTTGGGTGCCAGATTCGGACGGGAGTGCCCAGGAGGGAGGGGGTGTCGTACGATGATGTATGTTCTCAGTCCGCGGCCCCCCACAGAGACCTCTTCATAAAACCATAGACATTAGCATCAAAATGGAGGCCCAAGAGGTCAAAGCAGCAAACGCCCCCCTACGCATCTGCTTTACCATGTGTTATACCATCTGAGCACGTCAATGAGATAAAAAGCAAGGAAGGCCAAATTATGTCAAGAATTGACTTTGCGCTCATCACCAGAAATTGACAATTTGTCAAGTCCTTTATGAATGATGCCTCTGGAAACCGCGTACGGTTTTATTCTCTGACTCATATTCTGTAACAGAATTTGCCAGAACTTTCATAAAAATAAACCCTTTTTTGTTTTTGACAAAGCTGCATTGAATAAACTCTACTTTTGTCTCATTATATGCCCCAAAAGCAGGACACCCCTGCGCATCGGCCCATGCAACCCTATTAGTGAAGCCCCCAGGCCACAATGCAAATCTGCTAAAAGTCAAAGCCCTTTTAAACTCTCTAGGCGCACCAGCTGCTGCTCGACTGAATTCTGTGAGCGAATAAAACAAAGCTGAAGCTGATTAGTAGCAGGGATTCTGGATGTGTTTACTTTTTGGTTGCAGGTGTCAAGTATGGCCAGCCACATGTCCTCTCCTCTGTCCTGCTTAAACAAACACGAAGCACAGCCTTCACCACAGGGGCTGTGTAGTATATAAGCAAACAAAAAAGCCCTTGCTTTCACACAATTACTGAAATGTTTTTTGTCAGAGCTTTTATTTGGCATCCTTGCATGGCTGCATTTTAGATAGTTATGACTGTCTGAAAGCTGAAATCATTCAGTCCCACCCACATGTTGACTGTATTGTTGATAACTGAGTCTCTAGATCAAAACGGGCCTCCTCAAGCATAAAGCAACATTTAAATAATCACTCTGATCTTTGGGGTTACCACACCTTTTGACTAATACATTTCCATGGTTTTACACTCATTTATCCCTACTGGATAAGGATTTTTAAAATTCACTGTATATTGAAATTGCACTCACAAGTCGATAAAATAAATAAAAAATAAATGATTCTACAAATACTGCATACATAGCAATGGAAATGTCTTGTAAATGTCATTATCCTAAGTAAACTGAAAATACATTGAAATAGAATTTTTATTTATAATTTAAATCGAGTTCGAAGTTATGTTTCAATTTATAGAATACTTATTAAATAAACAGAAAAATTTCAATTTAATAATACATTTTAATTTTCCATGATATTTCGATGACTTCCTGAGACCAGTTTTCATGGAAATCACAATTTTAACGATAGAGGCATTCACAGCTACGGCACGGGGCGTCAAGGGACACCCCGAACAATGTGCAGCCCCAATGGCCGCCTGCCTATTCAGGCCCGCAGGCGTTTGGGTGCCAGATTCGGACGGGAGTGCACAGGAGGGAGGGGGTGTTGTACGATGATGTATGTTCTCAGTCCGCGGCCCCCCACAGAGACCTCTTCATAAAACCATAGACATTAGCATCAAAATGGGGCCCAAGAGGTCAAAGCAGCAAACGCCCCCCTACGCATCTGCTTTACCATGTGTTATACCATCTGAGCATGTCAATGAGATAAAAAGCAAGGAAGGCCAAATTATGTCAAGAATTGACTTTGCGCTCATCACCAGAAATTGACAATTTGTCAAGTCCTTTATGAATGATGCCTCTGGGAACCGCGTACGGTTTTATTCTCTGACTCATATTCTGTAACAGAATTTGCCAGAACTTTCATAAAAATAAACCCTTTTTTGTTTTTGACAAAGCAGCATTGAATAAACTCTACTTTTGTCTCATTATATGCCCCAAAAGCAGGACACCCCTGCACATCGGCCCATGCAACCCTATTAGTGAAGCCCCCAGGCCACAATGCAAATCTGCTAAAAGTCAAAGCCCTTTTAAACTCTCTAGGCGCACCAGCTGCTGCTCGACTGAATTCTGTGAGCGAATAAAACAAATCTGAAGCTGATTAGTAGCAGGGATTCTGGATGTGTTTACTTTTTGGTTGCAGGTGTCAAGTATGGCCAGCCACATGTCCTCTCCTCTGTCCTGCTTAAACAAACACGAAGCACAGCCTTCACCACAGGGGCTGTGTAGTATATAAGCAAACAAAAAAGCCCTTGCTTTCACACAATTACTGAAATGTTTTTTGTCAGAGCTTTTATTTGGCATCCTTGCATGGCTGCATTTTAGATAGTTATGACTGTCTGAAAGCTGAAATCATTCAGTCCCACCCACATGTTGACTGTATTGTTGATAACTGAGTCTCTAGATCAAAACGGGCCTCCTCAAGCATAAAGCAACATTTAAATAATCACTCTGATCTTTGGGGTTACCACACCTTTTGACTAATACATTTCCATGGTTTTACACTCATTTATCCCTACTGGATAAGGATTTTTAAAATTCACTGTATATTGAAATTGCACTCACAAGTCGATAAAATAAATAAAAAATAAATGATTCTACAAATACTGCATACATAGCAATGGAAATGTCTTGTAAATGTCAATATCCTAAGTAAACTGAAAATACATTGAAATAGAATTTTTATATATAATTTAAATCGAGTTCGAAGTTATGTTTCAATTTATAGAATAAATAAACAGAAAAATTTCAATTTAATAATACATTTTAATTTTCCATGATATTTCGATGACTTCCTGAGACCAGTTTTCATGGAAATCACAATTTTAACATTCCTTGATATTTACAGGTTTTCCATGGTTGTGGGAACCCTGTCTAATGCAAATGTGGAGGTTAAAACAACAAACCCAAACGTCCTGGAGTGTTTTGAAACGGCATCCTCAACAAAAGGGTGTGTTGAGCTCATTGGCATATTATTAGGAGCTGTTAAGTTGTTGTGGCAGTCTTGTCTTTAAAGGTCGCTTCATAGTGAATATAAAAACAGCCAAAGATCAAGACTTTAACAAATACGAAGGATTGATCACTGCTGTGATGACAGAAAGACATGATTCCCACCCACATTTCTACAAACAAATGTCTGGTGCGTGGACCACAACACAGTTCTATGTAAATTGACAAATTACTATAATGTTACGAATATGATGAAATGAGGAAATAAACATGTCTGTTCATAGCGCTGTAATAGACACCAGTATTACACAAAATTGTCGGCTTTCAATAAATTCAACAAGGATCAAATTGAGTCTTGGTCTTTTGGTTTCTGTCAAAGTGGGTTACATGTTAGCCTTGGGAAACGAGCAGGTGTGTGTCCGTGTGTGTGTAAGACGTTGGGGGAAGGGAGCGATTGCTTCAGTGAAACTGCTCGAGTGTGTCTGAGTAAATAAAGGGCTTGGCTGGCGGTACAGATTGGCAGGGCATAGTGTCCTTCCCACAGCACTTTGAGCTACCTGCATGACTGGTATCACAGAGGCATAGTCCAGCCAAATCACAGCAAACTGATGCAGATCAGCTTTTCAAAACAGAATCAAAATGTCTCAGACACTCTTCTTTCCACAATCTTGACCAAACACAAACCCTCATTTTGATTAAAAAAGTATAATATAAGACTGTTGATAAACAACACCGATTAATCAAGTAGATAAGACAATCTGCTTAAGCCCCAAAATAGCTTACTTATTTGATAGTGGGGAGAAACACATGGGTAATGATCATCTGAAATCAACCAGGGAATATCAACAACAACCCTCCAGTTTCCACACCCACCCAACACAAGACCACTACTGCACTAATACATGAGAAATGAAAAATGATTTCCCCAGTGAATACCCTCAGCAAACACTCAAAACTCCATAAACCTGGCATCTTCATTCTGCAGTGCAAACCATCAGTTTAGTACACAGCATGCACACTATTTTTAAGCTAATTTACTGTAATTTTATATCATCCTAAACTATAAAATGCCTTCCGTAGACATTTCAATGAAACTTTAAGATCTCAATGGGTTATCCAGACTTGGAATTACGGTTCTAAAATTCCCTCTTATATCCAGTTTTCTCCTGCAGTGGGAACCTTGTCTGAATTACCATGTAACCAGCAAAGCAAATTAACATTACAATCCTTCAGTAAAATATTATACAACAAAGTACCATGTAATATAAAATAACATGCATTTAAATCTAATTATAAATGAAACCAGTTTAACCACCAAACTAGTATACCAAAAGTCTAGAATAGAATATTAATTCCACTAACAATACCACAAATAACCAATAGTACATAGCAATCATTCATTTCCATGGTAGCATATCAAATTACATGACAGCTTGGTTGTGTTCTACATTTGTTGTGCATTGCATATCACTTGTTAAGAACTCACTATCAAGACCACCAGCATACCTAGGGCAACACCACAGGGCACATTCTTCATTAATGTTAATATACTTAAGTCAGTAAGACAGAAGGTGAATATCGTCAGCACATAATATTTGTTTGCCGGTTTATATGCAAGTAAACTGACTTAACAGGTCGTAATGTGAAATAAAATCAAAATGCATGCAAACCAAGCCGCGTATTGAATGCATTATACATTGCTCGAGTTTCTCACCTCCAAAGGGACCGAGACTCCGCTGTAGATCAGCCCTGCAGAAGTTTGGCGATGGATGGCTGCGCAAGATGAACCTCCGGACATATAACAAGCTTCAAAAAATGATTCTCAAAACATATGAATCTAAAAAGAAGTCACGCTGCGTATTCCTAAGTCATACGGATAACGACTGTGACACTCAAGCGCATGATCCTTATTATAAATATATCCAGGCTGTACGTGCGACGTGCCTCTCTCTCACGATCTCAAGCAAGTGTGAGCTGCTGATCCACTGAGCGCGCGAATAGTAAATTATAGTAGGCTGAGCCGTAGATTCCGAGACAGCCAATCAGCGAACAGCACCAGACACCCGAGTGCATATCAGCGCGCGCCCATCAGTCTATACTTGAAAACGAAAACATATGAGAACTTCACTAAACAAGACGACTGAAAGAAGAACTAAATGTCTGCCTCAGCGAAAATCCCCTGAAAATAATCTTCATGGTTACTTACAAGTCCGCCATTATGTCCTGAAAGATAGCTGTCTCATTTGAATCTAGCAGGACTAATGAATTTATCAAAAATAAATGTATTGATTTGTTCAAAATATACATATTACAAATATTAGCATCATGGGCAGTGTAAATGGAAATATTTGTGGGAACTCCCTCATGTCTTAAGCTGATGATACAGGGGGCAACGTTTTGGGCACTTTCTCGCTGAGAATGGGTAACAAATTTCTATCTGGATACTTTAGATCAGCTGTGTCTCACCTGGTTGCCCATTGATGGCAACATTAACCAAAGTTGCCCCATGTATCATTAGCCTTACATTTTGAAGACAGCGACGGATAACACTGTAGCACAAACTGCTAATATATTTATTATATTTTGGTAGGCCTGTATGTAATGTTTACCTGCATTATCTTTAGCTTAATTTTAAATAGGTTAAATTAAATCTGTGAAACACAGTATATACCCCTGTCTCATGTTCACTGATACTGTGCAGGAATCCCCCACACTAGATACTGCAGTGAATACCTGAAAGAGTTCACAGAGAGGTTTTCCCTCTCTCATTGTAGGTCAAGGAGCCGAGAGTTCGTCACCTCTCACACCTATATGAGGTATGCTAAATGAGCTTCAGTAGCATGTTCTAACAACAATGGTATCAATCTGTCTGTCTTTTAAATTGACAGAACAAATTAATTCACCTGATAAACTTGAAGGTAAGAACATTGTAAAAAAATATATATAACAATCAAATCACAAAGTTACTCCATGTGATAAAAAAAAAAAACAGGATTTCATGTCTATGCATATTTGTTAAGATGCAGAGAAAAAGCAGGATAATGTGTGTGCTGGGGTCCTGATCACCCTCTCTGGGGTTATATGCATTAATGGCTGGCTGACTGTGTGTCTGTCTTTTAAATTGACAGAACAAATTAATTCACCTGATAAACTTGAAGGTAAGAACATTGTAAAAAAAATATATATAACAATCAAATCACAAAGTTACTCCATGTGATAAAAAAAAAACAGGATTTCATGTCTATGCATATTTGTTAAGATGCAGAGAAAAAGCAGGATAATGTGTGTGCTGGGGTCCTGATCACCCTCTCTTGGGTTATATGCATTAATGGCTGGCTGACTGTACATTATCTCTCAGTTATATTTCCGTAAATGTGTGTGTGTGTGTGTGTGTGTGTGTGTATGTGTTAAAGTATCAAATCTCTTAAGCAGACCAGCACCATAAAATCACAAAAAATAACAATAATAATAATTAAAAAGCAAACAGAGTAGCACAAATTTGTAAAGCTTTTAAATAAAAGGCATGTATGAATCATCTTAAAATCTGCATCACAAAAGACTCTTTAAACGTTGTGTGATAATTAGGATGTTTCTTCATGCATTTGACAACGAGTCTGAATAAAATCTGAATATGGGGAGCATTATGTTTGAAAATAACCATTCACAGGTCTCACATCTTGGCTAACACCTCCACAATGGGCCCACAGTTATGTAACCTCTGTGTATTCAAAGTCATTGTTCATTGTGAAGAGTGTGTGGAGGAGTTCATAGAGATGAAGAACTAACAGTTAAGCTCTCTGCAAAAGTTAATACTACTAACAGTACCAAACAGCAACAAAAAAGTTAAAGAGAAATAGCTACAAGTCAATTCAAGTCCAGTCGTTCTCCCCATTAAATACACATTTGAGCTTAGTCAGCACAGACTGTCTGACCTAGCTTCCCCTTTGCTCCAGAGGTATTCACACCCCTGTTTTGTTGTCCTAGATGGGGCATTATGAATGTGAAAAGTGAGAAACAGCATGAATTATTTAAATATTGGAAACTGTTAATAAGAATGCATGATGAACATAGTGCCTGCTGTTCCATTTTATTTTATTTTTTTACTTCAAAGATTAGTCCCTAAAACAGAAGATGTATATAACAAAAGTTAAATTGAAATTGATTATCCCAATCAAACCTTTTACATTTCAAAAAGAGTCATTCAAAACACAAAAGTCTATGTGTATGGGTATTTTTTTCACATAAGAACAATAAACATGGACATTCTCAAATCGGGGTCCTAACTCAAGAAATTCTGGCACATCCATTCTGTGGAAACAAATGTACTAGCAGTTGACAAAGATGATCAGGCAGGCACTGTGTTAGGAACAACAGTATATTAGCTGTAGTTAACCTAAATACTAATGTACTGCAGAAACGTTAGTATACCATACCATACCATACCATACCGTAACATGCGTGTGTTAAATCTCCATTACTTGAGGGTAAGGATGTCACAATCAGCTTTGGCCTTTGATCTTTTGTGTCACTCTGTTATCATATAGTTTAATAGCCACTTCATTTCAAGAGTGAAATCATTAAAATAGATTAACAACACTCCATATTCACCAGTTGCAATAATAATATTATGCGAAATTGGGTGTGATTTTGCCATAAGTAAATATAGACAGATAGAGACATTCAGTAACTCAGACACTTTTCAGACATACAAATATCTAACTCAAGATTGGCTTACATCCTATATGAATTCTGACCCAAATATTTTGCCAGCTGAGGAAAAGCACTCACCATCAAATCAAGAGCCAGATAGTGTTTACCTCTGCACTGACTCCAGACCAGCTTTCCCCAACCCAATTTCTAACTTCACAATCATTGAGAAAAACCAAGCTGGCCTCAAATCAGGTATAATGAGTGGCAACCAATTCCAGACAAAGGGCAAAAGTAGGTCAGTACAGTCTACTGCTTCTTCTACTCAATCATCATTCATAGATCCTCATTATTAACTCATGTTACGTCAGATGATCACATGCATGGAAAAGTCCAAGCATGGAAACCAATGTGACTCGATGCTCAGAATTAGCTTCCAAATGAGGAACAAGATATGCGTGCTACTTCCTGACATTTAATGTTACCAAAAAAAGCCTTTGGTAAAAATGTGACAATAGTTAAATGAAATCCTGCTCTATTTCTCATAAACCTAACTCTGTAACTTTTTTTGTACATTGTTTTCAATCATATTCATCATCATATTTTTGATTCTAAATAAATTAAAGTAAAATTAATGGTAAACTGCACTAAACTGGCCATCTTTTATTTATTACTATATGTCTACCATCATCAATATGTAATATCCCACTCTGGGAACTTTTTAGTGAAAAGGCCTTACCTTTTCCTTGAAGTCCAAGTACTTAAACCCAACTCTTTTTCTACCATTTACAAAACATGCTGAGACAGACAGGATAAATTTTATTCATAGTCTATATAGACTTATTCACAACCATACCAGGGAAACCCCAACCGGCAAGTAAAGAATGGGCGAAGTACTTTCCCAGTCGATTTCTCTTAAACTGATACAGACCACACAAGAGGACCCCTAAATCCACAAGTCAGTTAGTTAAATGCAACCTGATGATATGAAAATATGATTTGCCAGTAATGTGGTCCATATATACACATTTCCAGAGTAATGTCTGAAGCACAATTTTTTTTCACAGTTGGCCTAGTTCACTGTTTGCGTGAGCCTGAGGAGAATGCCTTTATGTCTCTGCCTGACAAAACCTCTCACATCCCAGAAACCAAAAAATAGGGCATCTCTAACTGCGGGATGTGACTTTTGAGAAACCTTGATGTGAAGTTCAGTAAATCCTCCCACTAAAAAAAGCTCAACAACAACAGTGAAAAAAATTCTGTCACAGAGATTTGCGTTTCTTCTGAGGTGACCTCAGCACTGAAGACTTTTCATTAGAATCACTGCGACAGATAATAACCTATTGAACTCAGCCCTGAAGGTCACAAAGATCTCGCCTCTCAGAGATGCCACATGATACAACATGTCACAGATGGAGCAGATAAGATCAAAGGACAGGTGTAACAGCGAACAGAGGCTTGGCTCGTATTCTGGGAGAATCAACACCAAATTACTGAAGGGCAAACACTTTTATCATCACTGTTGAAATTGTTGTCTCAAAGTGTTTCAACAAATAAAAAGAATACATTTTGAATTCTAAAAATTATATATTATTGGATATATATTCATACAAATAAGCACAAACACAGCACTCTCCACCCAGGTGCGTAGGAGACTGGCTGCCAGCAAAATGAACAGGAAAGCTGAAAATACTCCATGTTCTCTCGGCTCCCACATACACCGAAGGCCAAAGAACATGAACTCCTACCCATGTTTCTCGGGGGTAAACACAATCACACGATGTAGGCTCAGACCTTACTGTAGGATGTATATAAACAATTACGCGAACATCCGGATTACAATGTACACACTATATGCAGTATGAATGTTCACACTGGGATGCACGCCATGAATTATGCAACATATTTCTTGTCAGTTCTGACACATAACAGCATTAACTGCTCTCAGCCATCACAACACTGACCACCTTTAGACCTATAAGCCCTGAACTGCGTATAAAGCCTATGTATGATATAGAAGCGTTTCTTTGTATGTCCTGTTCCCATCTGGATGCTACGGTAAGTAAGATGGGTTGCTGGTTTGTTAAGTCAGTCAGGGGGCAAAGGACTGTCTTGTGTCCATCTGTGACTTTGCTGTCTGAAGGAGCGCTGACATTTTAATTATCTTTGACTGAGGCAAGAGATGCAAGGCCTCAGCCTGGGAAAAAACGGCCTACAATAGACAATGGGTTATAAAACTGTCTAAATGAGAGGCATATGACATGAATCATGAATATGTAGGCGTAAGTATGATGTCCAATAAAAAGTCAGTCAAAAAAAAACTAAAATGAAATTAAAAATAAAGTAAATAAAATAAAATAATAAAATTGAAATAAATAAAAATGAATGAATGAATAAGCAAGCAAGTAATAAAATAAAATAAAATGATCTCAAAATTCAATATAACAAACGACTAAATTGATTCAAATCTCCAAAATTGTCTACAAAAAGTCACATTATGAACAAGAGCTGTGAGAATCATGTTATGTGCTTTGGGAGGGGTCCCAAAGCATA
Organism: Sinocyclocheilus grahami; assembly: GCF_001515645.1. Lineage (NCBI taxonomy): Eukaryota > Metazoa > Chordata > Actinopteri > Cypriniformes > Cyprinidae > Sinocyclocheilus > Sinocyclocheilus grahami. The sequence goes on along the minus strand of NW_015505441.1, from coordinate 651,962 downwards.
TGAAACAGCAGCTGGAAGACATTGCGTGTGCGCACGTGGAGTGGCATTAATATATGGGGGGAAGGTTAGGAAATGGAGGAAACTAGGAAGACACCACCCAGACAAACTCCCTGTGACCCACATACCCTCCCCTCTTCCTCCCCCATCTTCCCTCCACCTTCTGGGTAGAGACGGCTTGAGAGCTGACATTCCATCCCAACCCCCCTCTGTCAAAACAAACAAGAAGACCACCTGAGGAAAAGGAATTGTTTTGTCACATTTTCAAGGGTCTAATCTTAACCAGTCAGGGGTCCACATCGCTTGCATGCCTTCATATTACACTTCAGATTTTGGGTACCCAAGACATACATGAGAAATCAATTCTTGATATTCTATTAATAACTACGTTTCTGTGTATGTTACACTATACTGAAGCATGCTGGAAGAAGTTTGTTTTTGCCCTGCTTTTGTATAGTCATTCATCAACAAAGGCTACGAAGACCTTCATAGAAAGTAAATATTATGTAATGGGACAAAAGACACAAACATTGTAGTGAGTTGGATTACGTCAATCACCACGTTTACATGCACATGGATATTCAGAAATTGGCAAGCATCATGTAAACACATTAACCAACATGAACAATAACCAAGATTAAGCCAATATTCTGGTTTCTAGAAATATAGACATAGCTGACATATTTTGTACCATTCAAAAGTCTGGGGTCAGTACAAGCCATTTTATTTGAAAGAAATTACTTTTATTCAGCTAGGAAGCATTACATTGATTAAAAGTGTCAGTAAATACATTAATAATTTTCCAAAAGGTTTTTATTTCAAATAAATGCTGTTCATTTGAAGAATCCCAAATAAATATGAATCACCTATTTTCAGCATTGATAATGATACGAAATGTATTCAAGTCAGCATATTAGAATGATTTATGAAGGATCATGTGACACTGAAGACTGCAGTAATGGCTGCTGAAAATTCAGCTTTACAATCACAGGAATAAATAGCATTTTAAAATAGATTCAGCTAGAGAACAGTTATTTTAAATTGTAATTATATTTCACAGTATTACTGGTCTTGCTGTATTTTCTATTTTTAAAAAATGCATTGGTGAGCATGAGAGACTTCTTTTAAAAACATTTAAAAATCGTGCTGACCCCAAACTTTTGAAAGGTAGATACAGGCATGGGTGAAAATTTTACTGTTGTAAAACTTTAAGGAAGTATATTCAAAAACATTAAAAGAAACATCATCTAAAATAAATCGCATCTAAAATAAAAGATTTGTTTACATAGTATATATGTGTGTACTGTGTATATTTATTTTGTATATATAAACACACACACATGCATGTTTATATCTAAGAAAAATATGTTAAATTTATATATTAAATATATTTATATATAATATAAATTATATGAATATAAATATATACATGTAGATATTTTCAAAATATATGCTGTATGTGTGTGTATTTATGTATGCATAATATACACAGTACACGCACATATATTATGTAAACAGAAACTTTTATTTTGGATGCAATTAATTGCAATTAATCATTTGACAGCACTAATATAAACTCTTAAACAGAACATGGCCTGTAAAAAAGACTGAATTTTCATTTTTGGTTGAATTTCATCTTTAATCAGAAAATAATGTACATGCAACCATGGTCACATTATAATGAGGTACTTATCAGAAAATACATTCCACAGAACATCACCATGAGATTCCACCCACAGATTTCAGAGAATGCAGCTAAGTGGCTAAATGTTGTTGTCAGTAGACGCTCATAATGATGTTCCCAGTAAAGGCTGGGGGAGGCCGCCGCTTCCACCATCCATGCTGAACAGCTGAACAGGCCCACTTGTGTGTTTGTACGCTTTCATTAATTCCACCAATGCAGATGACACTTGCTCAGTCAACTGGCTGCATAGCTGCTGTTTCTATTTTTCAAAGTCGTCTACTGGATAATCTCACATCCCTTGGGAATGGTCAGATATGATGTCAGTGCCGTAGAATGAAATAACGAGACAAAACAGTCCACCACACACACACATAAAAGATAATCTGTTCAGATTACATAAGAACTGTCCCTTTTCATGGCCGTCCAAGTCAACAGACGAGAACCACTGCCCTCGCTTTCAGCCTGCGACTCCACTGGAGGCAGGGGAAAAGTGAAGATGCCATAATTCAGACTATTTATGTAACAGCATGCACTCAGTTTCCATAAAAGTTTCTCTAGGTTGTGTGTGCCTATTCGAACGGGTCGCTAGACTGTCTGCTCTGACCCTGCTCACAGCCTTTGCCATCATGCCACCAGTGCCTGAAACAATGCGATCGCAGATGGCAGGCATGCCACGCCAAATGCCACACAAAGCAGTCCCAGATGGAGCCGGCCTTGGATTTATCTGCCTGATAAAAGGGTATGGAGAGATTGCACATTTTGGAGATAAAAACAGCCACATTTCTGTGTAGGAACATATGACCTTTCCATCATGTCTCACTTCTTACTTCCAGGCTAATTCTCCTTTTGATCTGCTAATGTTCAGACCTGAAAATTGGGACAGATTACACAAGATCTCCTGAAAAGGAGGGGAAGTTGGACTGGATGGACAATGCACCTATTATGCACTTTGGTACTGTTTTGGGTTCTTGGACAGGAGCATGAGGCCCTTGTTTCCTTCCTGTTTAGCTTGTTTTGAATATAGCTTTTCTTAAAATAACCATTGAGACAAAGTGATCAGTAAACACAGCTTGCCATCCCACATTTGTGTAGAATGGAAGCTCAGATTTGATGGAATTCATTAAAGTCTTTCTCCTCACAATATGAAATAATTTTTTCTAAGAAGAAGTTGGTAACAGAAAACAAAAGCTTATTATTAGTTCTCCTAAAAAGGTACATTCCTCATAAAATGTATTTCTCTGACATTTGTACACGATTAGTATTAAATAACATAACAGTGTGAAATCACAACTTCTTCAATGGAAATGCTAAAGTTAATATATAATATTAAATCAAGTAATGAAAACTCTTCCTGAAATCCAACTTTTAGGAAACTACTGAGCACATTTCAGCTGTGATGTGACCCTATGACCCAAACACTGCTATGAATCCATGTGGATGTTACGGTTTGAAAAGGATTGTTATAGAAAGATAAACTCTTATCAGTATAACAAATCCTTTCAGAACAGAAATATCCTTATTAGCGATTGAGGGTCCTTGTATTATTCTGTAAAAAGAGTGAAGATCTGGTGATTCTAGTCACATTCAAACCTGCCTGTGTGTGCTCATGCTGTTTTTCCCAGGGAGGCGAGGAGTGAAAAGGAAGCTGTGCAGCCCATCCCAACCAGAGAGAGCTATCAAAACACACACACACCCTCCCTATCATAATCTCTCCACGTTGTAAAACGCTTTATGCATGTCTTGTTATTATTTTTCCCTTAAAATGATACATTTTCTCAGTTTAAACATTTGATATGTCATCTATGTTGTATTCTGAATAAAATATTGAAATTTGAAACTTCCACATCATTGCATTTTGTTTTTATTCACAATTTGTACAGTGTCCCAACTTTTTTGGAATCGGGTTTGTATTTTTAACATTGTAAGGGTTGTGTTACATTATTTGCCAATTAAAATTGCTAATATTTTTAAACAAAATCATCTGCTCCACACCACTATCCATAATCCACATCAGTTATGTAAAAGGAAGAGCGGGTACCAGTGAGAATGATAACCCAACTTGCATTTAAATGCCATTTACAGTGACAGACTTCACAGGTTCAGATTATGCTGAAGACTGATACTGCAGCTAAAAGGATATTGATATTTACTATATACTAGAAGCAACAATAATAGAGCATGTTTAATTCAATTCAAGTTTATTTGTATAGCGCTTTTCACGATACACGATACAATGTTTAAAATGGTTGTCTGTTTAAAAGAAATTCAAAGCCTTTACCATCATGTCGTGTGGAAGTCACATTAAATATTTATTTTCAATAGGTGAACACCGTATGACACTGACATGAATTGCTCATTAAAAACGCAGCCTGTTTTATCACAATAAACTGCTTTGTGCACAACTGTAATCGAGTGATTCTCAGTTCTGCAGTAAGCCATGATGTAATACACTCATAAACAACATACGCTCAAAATGTAGAATCAGGATTAAAGCTTTACATCTGTTCAACAGTGTTCAACAGGGGGTCTGCAGCAGTACTGCAGGGAGTACGCCAATTACTATTTGAACTCATGATTAAAAGATGCATCAGAACAAAATAACAATTTACTTCAACCAAAGCTAAAGTTAAAAAGGTACAGACACACAATGTCTAAATAAGAAAAGTTAACCTGGACAACAAATACAGACAACAAAACTGGGCTCCATGCTGAAAGCACAGTGTTGACCGAGAGCTTTCAAAGCCCATCTCTGCCTGGGACGCAAACCCCTGCCCTTGTGCTGTCAGTCAAGACTCAAGACACCTCTACCAGTGCACCTGCTCATGTTCACTTTCTTCTCAGCATGCATGCTCTGTACAACTTCACTTTAACCAAGAGAGGCAGCTTGCTGATATGTCTAGCTGTAATACAAAATTGTAAGAAGGGAGGAGAGCATGTTTTTCACAGCTGTGGAAGTCATTACATAATGCACTGGCATGTCAGTCAGCGCTGTATAAGGCTCATCTGCTCTTTGTGGGTAAATATTATACTTTCTTACCATTTGAATGTATATTGGCCATGCAGATGCTGAGTAAAATACAAATACAAATACAAACCAACAATCGCATGCAGCTGTTTTGATTAATGGCGATTTCTTTCATAAATGTCACCGTTCATTGTTTCTATGTAGAGAACAAAATAAAATATTTAGAATAGACTTCAGGGATCACATCCATGACGTAAATATTAAATATCATTATGCTAACCAGTGTGCCTATCCAGTAAGTGATTTTTTTTTTACTTCACATGAATATGGATTCACAAAGCTAGAAAATTACAGGACACATTTCAAGTAATTACATTAATTCTCTGGAATGCTACTTCAATTTCCATCCAGGGATGAATTCCGTTAAAATCATTTATGTATGGTATTTTTTTTTAAATACACTGGAAACCTCATGCTAATAATATTGTAATCAATTCTTCTTATTATTGTAAAAAGGCCCTAAACTTCCTAGTTATTTCATCCTAAGGTCATGGAAGTGACTCGGGGTTGTACATGATCAGTCACAATGGTGCTTTTGCAACACTATAACTGCTCCTCAGTAAATAAAATATATGTACTGTATATATATTTTATGATGTTAAAGCTTTATTCAGACATAACTCTGCAAGAATTTAAGCAATGGAATAGTTATCATGCCTTAGTGATGACGCAGAATCAGCAGCTGGGACATCATGACCTTCTGAGGAGCTTTTATATCCCAAGATGGGGTCAGAACTTTTTCAATGCCAGGCAACTGAATGCTTAATATTTGATATGATGATTCCACTGACCTCTCCTTTTGTCTATTTGGCTATGTTTTGGAACTAACTGTGGTTTTATTAACGGTTTCCAGTGGTGACCACACATAGAAACGTTTCCTGTTGGGTAACGTTTCTATAACAGTTGTTTACTGAGCAACATTCAGACACTGTTATATCCTCATCCACAATACAACATGTAACATATATGAACTGACAAAAAAATCTGAGATCAGGCTTTAAAAACTTGAAAAAGTCTTATGACACATTGACATGGCGCACATGAGTACTCTTACATAATAGTATTTTGCTTGTATAAAAAAACATACTTGCTTACATAACTAATATTATTCAGAACCAATAACATATAAGGGTGTCTATATAAAACAAAGGAAAACTCATTTAAAATCTAGTTTAAACATGGGAAATTATTTCAAATCTACTCTTTGGCTGTTTATTAGTACTGATTCTCCATGACCAAATTTTTTATTCCTTAATCCTACCTCAAATACCCAAACTTAATCACCTTACCGACTAATAAGCACACACACATCTAAATGAAACAAAAACCAAGTGACTCAAACTTTTTGACTATTGCTCAATGAGTCAGATTTAATATTCAGTAGTTAATTACCACTCAACACAACAACGTCGGTCTATAAAATTGACCCTCTACTTTCACTACCTGAGAACATGTTTTAGCTTCATGCTGTGGTATCATTTGAGACTGTGTTTAAAGGGGTCATGAACTGCCTTTGTTTTTTATTTTATACTGTTCCCTGAGGTCCACTTATAATGTAATCAAGATTTCAAAAAGCATCATCATTTAAAAGTAATAGGCTATTTTCTTTCCTGTTTTGACCCCGCTCATATGAACGCACTGTATGAATAGACATGGCAGATTGTAGACTCGGAGGTAAATGCCCAATTCTATGATTGGCTAACAGTTGTGTATGTTTTTACGTCATAAAGTGGCACATTCCACAACCTGTCATTTTGGCAGACTGGCTTCAATATAAGACTAACGAGAAAGTTTTGAGTTCTGAAACTTACAGGATGTTTTATAGTACAACGGCCACTTATGTGTCAAAAGATCAAGGGGATTTTGCTTTCTCAGTTCATAACCCCTTTAATAACATGATATATGTATAATCACTCTACCTAAATCTGATCAAATATATAGTACCTAAATAACATTTTAGAGCTCTAAGTTTGTTTTTAGATTTCAGTAATAAATTTTTACATAAATGTTTGTTTTTAGCATGGAAACCAGAGAACGTCAACAATACAGAAAGCAATATCAAAGAGAGTAACAAAGAAAATCTAGCCTACTTCTTAACTGTGTGACCGCTTTAAAACCCATAACTGTAGCCTTCTGCTGAACTTTCTCAAATTGTGTCAGCACACCAAACCCTAACACAAAACATGCAGAAACACACAAGAAAGTCTGACAATAGCTGCTTGACTCAAAGTCTCAAGCACGTCAATCAGACTCATCAGGGAGGAGGAGAAAGAAGATAGGATGTTTTACAGACACAGCAGTGCTTATACAAATACTAGAGGTTAATTTGTCCCTGTCTGTGCAGTGTTTGGGTAATTATACTATTCATGTAAGCTTCCAGAATGTTTCCTCTTACCTGGTTGTAAATCAGCTAATTTCAACCCTATCTGTCATATTCTCCTAAGACCCAACAATTTCCTTTTGTGACTGCAGAGAACATTTGGTTTTTAAACGTTTGTGTAATTGGTTTGGCCATGGCAATTTCTAACTTTCTTCCTGAACACACCTGACTTAGAATAATAGAACGATAGATAGAATGGCAGAACAATAAATAGAATTAAAGATAGAATGCTAGAACAATAGATAGAACAATAGATAGAACGATAGATAGAGTGCTAGAACAATAGATAGAACGATAGATACATAGAACAATAGATAGAACAATAGATACATAGAACAATAGATAGAACGATAGATACATAGAACAATAGATAGAACGATAGATAGAACGATAGATACATAGAACAATAGATAGAACGACAGATACATAGAACAATAGATACATAGAACAATAGATAGAATAGATACATAGAACAATAGATAGAGCGATAGATAGAGTGCTAGAATAATAGATAGAACAATAGATACATAGAACAATAGATAGAGTGCTAGAGGAGCTAATTTGTTTGGTTTCACCACACAGGACCTAAAAAGCCTTTAAACAAAAAAGAAAGAGAAAATTACAAAAAATAATAATAGATGCAAAGTGCACATTTCCATACAGGTCAGCTTTTCATAATCACAGAAAAAGGAAGTTATAATCTGCTGCTGCAGACTTACAGTTTGTCATTGAAAGGTTTGTAAACATGAAGCAATCAAAGGCAATGCACGCATGCAAATTTGAAGCCTATTATCCTGTTGAACAATTTAACAAATGACTTAACATATCTAATCTCACCTAGAAGAAAAATTCTTAGCTTACCACAGGCTATAATAAGGCATGAATAAAACATCATCTTTCTCTTTTTACTGAAAAGAAAAGGGCAACGAATCTAAAAAAAGACATTTCGAATAATTCCTTCAGGCTAACATACCGTTTTTGTCTAGTCTAAAGCTCACACTTGCTTAGTTAACAGGGTTTCTGCAGGATTTTTAAGGTCAGATTTAAGACTTTTTAAGACCCCGCGGAAACCCTGTTAAGTAAAGCCATAACTCAGTTTATCTTCTCTAATACACAATGTTGCAAATTATAAGGTATTATTCATGAATAAACCCTCTAGACTTGCATTTTCACTTGTTAAAAGGGATTTCCTAGGATACAAGAAGTTCATCTAGAAGTTCATTCAGATTCTGAATCATGGAAAATTATTTTCTCCCCACAACACAGAAATGTATGCAGTAAATGCCATATCCTGAGGTTTCCAATCAACTGGTTTCATTTGGTTGACTTCACCATGTACAACACATTTCTCTTAGAATTGGGAGAAAGAGGAAATGAAAAGAGAGCGTGGGGATTTCACAAGGGTGAGGTTACTATTTCTCTCTGTGAAACAATGCAATTGGACACATGACAGCTATTAGATGAAAGCAGGTTTTAGATGTCTGAAAAACTACAGTGAGTGGGAGTGAGGGGCTTTCCTGGGAGTTGATGTGCCATAAGTGAATCTGATGGACATGTGAAAGTCATCAGGTGATTTCCACATAAATTAACATTTAAAACTAAACTTTCTTTTAGAATTCAGTCGGCGGTCTAAACAAAAGTATGTGTGTGACATCAATAAAAAAATGCAGATAATAAAACTGACTACTTAGTCAAACAGCAGTTGCTGTCCATATAAAGGAACCTACTAAAACCACTTAGCCATATGTGCTTGATCTGGGGCAGCAGAGCTATTATGCTACTGAGGGAAGTAATGGTTGTCTGGGGACAATGTATAAATGGGATGCAGAAGGCAAGGGTACACATCCCCCATGATCTTCAGTGAAGCAGCTGAAAATTGGAAACTCTTTCATTGTCAAAATCATTTTAAACACTGCTCAGAGAAGTTACAATAGTGCTAAGCTCTGGTATCAATTGTTTGCCATATTTTGATGTTTTGTTAATGCAAAAAAAATCTAATATTCCTAAGTGTGGTTTAAGTGTCCAAATACTTTTTGAGGCCACTGTAAATGCAAAGTAATTATAAAGATTTGGTGAAATTTAGTGTATTGTTCCTTCACTTTGACCAGTATAACATTGCTCTTGATCATTATTGCATTGAAATTGCGATTCTGGGCCTCAGGTTCACTGATACAAGATGACACTTTAGATTTAGTTAATCCTCTTAAACTGTCCAATGGTATCTTGGCCAGTGTTATTTCTAAGCCAAGTCCATAAGTCTCTAAGCCAAAGTTATTTCCTTCTGAACTGCTGAATGGAAGTGGGAAGAGCTTGGAGGCATGCAAATAATATTACAAAGAGCGATTTGAGCAGCCATGAAAGACTGAAAGATAATGTGTGTCAGACACAATCACACTGCACAGATAGAATGTTTAATGGTTACATTCTTAAAGACGCTCCTTATTTGAAAGCCATTTCACACATGTTCAAGAGTGATGCTGGACGTCAGGGCTGCTAAAGTTGTGGTGATAAAAATTGAGAAATTTCCAGACTTCATCTAAAGCGGTGCTTTACATGCACTCATTTTTGCTACCTGATCTCATGGCATAAACGTACCTGGGGGCACTTTTTAGCGAGACGTTAAAATACGTACCAATAAGTATGTCATTTTTGCATAATTGTCATTTTTGCCTTTGACACATCTAAAAAGTAAGCTAAATTATGCCAGAAGAGCTTTTTTTTAGGTCAGTCTACTCCATTGACCAGTTCAAAACACAAGAGATTAAAAAAAAAACACAGGCATGATCATATGACTTAAACGTATGTAAACATAGGCACAAGGTTTTTTTTATTTTTTTTAGAAGAGCTTTTTTTTAGGTCAGTCTACTCCATTGACCAGTTCAAAACACAAGAGATTAAAAAAAAAACAGGCATGATCATATGACTTAAACGTATGTAAACATAGGCACAAGGTTTTTTTAATTTTTTTAATCCGATTGAGAAGATCGTTCACATGCTTAATTTTTTCTTTTTGATTGGATTATTTCAGGTCTATAGCATCCTTTCCAAGTTTCTTTTCAGATAGAGCTCAACTGAAGTGGATTTTCAATCCAGTTGAGCCATAAATTTGTTTACAAATGGATGCATGCAAATAATATTACAAAGAGCGATTTGAGCAGCCATGAAAGACTGAAAGATAATGTGTGTCAGACACAATCACACAGCACAGATTTAATGTTTAATGGTTACATTCTTAAAGACGCTCTTTATTTGAAAGCCATTTCACAAATGTTCAAGAGTGATGCTGGACGTCAGGGCTGCTAAAGATTTAGTGGAAAAAAAAATTGAGAAATCAATTTCATCTAAAGTGGTGCTTTACACAGTAGGTATGTTTACATGCACTCATTGTTGCTACCTGGTCTCATGGCATAAACGTACCTGGGGGCACTTTTTAGCGAGACGCGAAATACGTACTAATAAGTACATATCACTGCAGTTTCCAAAATAAATGAACACTAGAGGCAGTAAAACTCCGACACCTTTTATTCCTTTTCACACAAATTTACTGAGTTTCAATTAATAAAGAGTCATTTTCGCACAATTACTTGAAGAATATCATGTTATGACTTCAAAACAATATTAATATGCTGGGAGATTTGAAAACTGATGCTTTTGAATGTTAGCATCGCACATATCCAGCTTCATATCTATGGGTTTTCATCAATAGTAGGTTTGTTGGGTAGCTCACAGAGTACAGAAACGTACTTGAGAGGCGAGGAGCTCCGGTTCGAGTCCCGTGTAGCCACGGTTCGACAAAAGTTCAAATCTGCATATAAGGAAGTTGAAATGGCACGGTTGCATCAACTAATGCGTTTTTATATCAGTTTTGCATTTGTTAACACTATCGGGTAGGTTTAGGGTTGGGTTTGGTGTAGGGCATATTTCCAACATGATAGAGCATTAACTTTTAGCGGCAGTACACGAATATTTGAATTCTGAACCGCCGCAATACGTACCAGAAGCAACATAATAAAAACACAGCAATACGTACCTATATCAACGTAATAAAACTGTACCAGGGTTCACATATTGAACCCGTGTTTTAGCTCCACTCAGTGGACATTTATCTTTGAAACTGTGGCGAAACATGCACTAAGGTACGTAAAAACGGTGTTGCACAAAAAGTACACAGAAGTATGTATTTTTATGAGACCACGTTGCATTTTTGCCAATCGGAATGAATGCAATCCAATTTCAGATTCTGAAAGCTGTTTATATGAAACAAACTTTACAATAAAATTCACATTTTCTTTTACATATGCATTACATATTACATTACACAAAATGTTGCCACTTTCAGAACCAGAAAAATAACACTGCAATGTCACTGGAGCTACCACAAGCATAATTGTCATTTTTGCCTTTGACACACCTAAAAAGTAAGCTAAATATATGTCAGAAGAGCTTATTTTTAGGTCAGTCTACTCCACTGACCAATTCAAAACACAAGAGATGAAAAAAAACACAGGCATGACCATATGACTTAAACGTATGTAAACATAGGCACAAGGTTTTTTTGTTGTTTTTTTAATCCGATTGCGAAGATAGTCAATTCAATCGTTCACATGCTTAATTTTTTCTTTTTGATTGGATTATTTCAGGTCTATAGCATCCTTTCCAAGTTTCTTTTCAGATAGAGCTCAACTGAAGTGGATTTTCAATCCAGTTGAGCCATAAATTTGTTTACAAATTGAATATTTGGTTGCATTTAAACATGGCTAGAGAGAAAAATTGTACATCTTCGATGAAAACATCAGGCAAATGTATAAATGTGTTTTGTCTTTAAAATATCTTCAGAATCACAGAGCAACTAGAACAGGTTTAACATTGGATCGTGTCAATGGCTTTACATGTACAAAACATTCCTGAACACTTTATTCATCCATTCATTGGTCCCTTGACCTTCTGTTTTCATAACACTTATGCACTTTGAACAAAGATGTAAATTCTTGAAGATGCACTGCGTCAGTGTTCTAGGTCATTAAAAACAAAAGGTTGTTTGTTATTACAGTTCAAACAAGAGAAATTCATCTTAGGAGGAGCCGGGGGCTGTAGTTGCCCATCCATAACATGGGCATAACGCAGCCAGTACAAAAGTGCTGAGTCTGTTAGTCATCAAAGCAGCCTTTCCTTGGAAGACAAACATCCTCAGAGGAAGGTCACTTGGCCCCATGTTTACGAGCAGAACAGCTTGCGTGTAGGCGCTTCCCCCACCACACAAAACCAACACTTTGTTTCACAATGTCAACGCAGTGTGAATTTAAAGCCTTCCTATTTTGTTTTTCCCTTTGACACAGGGTTGGTTTCTTTTTATGCATCTTTGTGCTGATGCGATCTGGTGCAGAGCAGTGTTGCCAATTCCGTGGTTTCCCCACAGAATTGGGCAACTTTAACACTGTTGCCGCGGGTTGTTTTTCATGTCCGCGGGTTTAAGCGACCCCAATAGCGTGATATTTAGCCCCTAAAATGCGAATTTTACCAGGGGAACCCCACCAAAAACGTGTATTTTATCCCACCGGAATGTGATTTTTACCGGGGGATCCCCCTCGAAATGCGATTGGGCTAGTTTTGAGTAGCAATTGGGCGGGTTTTGTTGTGAAAACCTGGCAACCCTGGTGCAGAGTGTGTTTGTGCCAACACTGTAGCAGAGACAGACGCGTAATTCTTTTTTACAAGAGGATAAGACTTTATTGTATAAAGGTTGTGGTCCTTTAAAGTGAACACTGCATTGTGTCTGTAAAACATTGCTAATGATAAAGGTCACATGTTATCTGCTGACGAATTTAAGAAATATAGGAACACATAGAAAATGGTACTTTAAGTACGGGCATTGGAATTGAAAAAAAACTATTAAACAACATATGACACCTCCCTCCTAATTAGCCAAACACCTCATGAGCATGAGAAACACTTTCTTTGCTCACAGTGTATTACAGTGTGCTGAAGAACCAGATGGTACATTTTACATTCAAGTACCTCATTCTGCCAGCATTAAATCTGAAGCAGGCACATACAAGTGGGTAGGTTATTCATACGAATATACCCTTAACCATTGTTCTTCAACTTCCATGAAGCTTACCACAGGAATGTTCACATGTTTACTCAGGGTGTATTCACACCAGGAAAGTCCGCTAGTTCACTTGCTTTGGTCCGGACCAAATACAATGTTGATTTTTTGTTTGTTTGGTGCGGTTCGCTTTCACACTGCCCTTTTTGCAAGTGAACCAGAAACTGTAAACTAAACCTTAAGGTCATCCATTCATTGGTTCATCCATTCAACCGTACCAGAGTTAGTTTGGAAGCGGACCGAGACCACCTCTTCAGCTGGGTCTCGGTACGGTTGTTTGGTGCGCACCCGAGTGCGACTGCTGTATTCAAACCTGCCCAAAAGATCCGCACCAAAGGGGGAAAATGAACCTGAGTTCGATTCAATCGAACCAAACAAGACAGGTGTGAATAAACTAAAGAATTCTGTCCGAAAGAAGAGAGAGTTGCTCTAGACGAGTCAAAAGCCATAGTATTCTAAGATCAAGAGGCAACAATTTTTTTAATAATATATTTGTTATACAATGCAGTTCAAAAAGTTTGTTGTCAGTAATATAAATTTTACAGAAATTAATACTTTTATTCACCAAGGACACATTTCATCAATCAAAAGTGACAGTACAGACACTTGTTGTTATAAAAGATCTCAAATTTGTTCTTTGAGCTTATTATACTGAAAAAAAACAGGGTTATCAGGCCGATACCGATAACAGAAAAAATGAGCCGATATGGGCCGATACCGATATGGTGGCCGATATATCGTGCATCCCTAGTTTCCATAAATATTAAGCAGCACAACTGTTTTTAACATTGATAATCATTAGAAATGTTTATTGAGCACAAAGTCAGCCTATTAAAATGGTTTCTGAAGGATCATGTGACTCTGAAGACTGGAGCAACGGCTGCTGAAAATTCAACTTCAAAATTCATCCATCACAAACAAAACATATATTAAAAGAGAAAACAGTTATTTTAAATTGTAATAATATTTCACAATTTTACTGTTTCTACTGTATTTTGATCCAACAAGAGACTTAAATGTACGCATTTATAAATAAGTGACCACACAGAACACACTATCATTTATCATCAAGGACGTTGGTATGTCATGTAATTTGACTAGCTTCTACCAAGTGATAATTTTCAACAAAACAACAATAAAAGATATGGGAACAATATTCTCTCATAAAGTTATCCTAATTATATATTATATTTAATTAGTGCATCAGAACAGACTTCTGATTTTTGGCCATGATACAGCAGTTGAGAAGCATTGTATAGGCCAAATAAGGAGCTCAATAACAAGTCCTGACTCGTTACATAATGCATCATCGTTAGATTGACCAACCGGCATTGCATCAGTTGGCAGTGCACCAGAGCCTGGCAGACTCCATGATAATCCTGGATTTCTCTGCACAAGCACTGACATATATGTGCACTTACTACAGAAGACAAACCACTTTGACAGATAGGCTACTTCATTAAATAAAGTATTCTCAAAATGTTTCATTATATATTTGGCTATTTATGGAATTGCTGATGCTCACTGGAAACGTGATTAAATCTGCTAAATCTGCTATAAAAAGCCGACCTCATACGTCATTCCCCCGGAACTGCTTCTGTTTACAACAGTGAGCGCAAGCTAGATTCAAGTGATTATTACGTTTTGAATATGGAAATATTTCTTACAAAAATGCATCGATTCGCTATAGAAGACCTTTGTTCACCCCCTGGAGCCATGTGAGACACTTTTTTTTTTATGGATGGGCGATTTTTATTTAAGTTCTTTTGGACTGAAGCAATGCAACACCCGCTGAGTGCCATGAAACAGCTTGAAAGATCAAAGACAATTTTTAATATAACTCTGACTGGATTCGTCTGAAAGAAGAAAGTCATATACACCTAGGATGCCTCGGGGGTGAGTAAAACGCCGCCTAATTTTCATTTTTGGGTGAACTAACCCTTTAAGAAGCCTCTTTTTCTTCTAGCAGAAGTGCGCCTCATTTTTATGTCTGAAAATAGATAGGAAATCCTCACCAACATGGGGCACATTCACACAAACATGATTTACAATACTATGAGAAATTTAGAACTGTTCAACATGAGTAAAACATCACTAGTTAAACTAAAATATACCTTGAAAACACAGAGGTCTTATCAATGATGCAGTGTCGTCTGAAAATTATTTCTCCTCTTTTGAAGACTCATTATTTCAAAGGGTGCATGTGGGCATAAAAGCTTTTGCTGTTGCCATAGCAATGCAGTCAGCTGCATGACATCAAATAAACGCTTTTGACGTTAGCTACTGGTGACCTAGACAAACCTACTGAATATGAAGACCCACGGGGCATCAAAACCAATAACTCATAAAAAACAGAAATCACACACCCAAGGACCCAAGGATTAAAACAAATATGGATATTCTTATAAAAACATGTGCCATCTTGAGATTTGTCAAAGTATATTAAACAGTAACTTAATAATGTTCATAATGTGTTTTTAAAAGATGGATAGTATCCTCTTATAATGAGATAACTTCTTGTAGAGCTTGAAAAGCCCTTTCTAACTTCCCTGTCATACAGTCTGCTGCCAAGTTCGCTCAGCTCATTATGTTGGTGGTCACTACTGTATTATTCAGATGGTTCCATGAGCGGATGTGTTCTAAATATAAAGCTTGTCCTTAACTGGTCCAGTGAATCAGACACCTCCCCCTCAAAACTCCCAAAGACTGATTACAATTCCAGAGCTCCAGCCGAGCTGCCCTGCCACTGTCATGGGACGCCAGCCTAAATTAACAACCTCGGGCAGCTAGTCAATCATCAGTCAAATGTTCATGATACACTAATGGAAAACAACTTGTCCATCACTTCTGATGCACTTGCTATGACCATTGTGCATGTGATACTCTTGAAAAAAAAAACTATACATATACTTTTTTTTTTTTTTCAAATATAAAAGGAAATTGTTCACCAACAAAAAACATTTGACTTGTCGTTTATGTATTTAGCAACAATAGATAAATAATTAACCAATAATGTGTGCTGTAAATAAATCTGTGTTTTGTACAAATGTTGTAACTGTTGTAATAAACAAATAAAGCTCACAGCTTAAATAATTTGAAATCCATGTTGTCTATAATATATCACTGAGCCAAAATTACTGCAGCCACATAAGGTGAAAATAAGGTCACTATAAAGTACAAGGCCAAAGACAATCATTCTAAAGACCTTTTTTTTTTTACAAACCTCCCATGATCTGCCTTCATCCCTTTAGCAAACAGATCATGCGTTACAGCAGAGAAGGTGGATGAGAGATCGGACTAATATAAGTTTGCAGAGAACAAAAGCACTGCAAAAAATCAATTTGGCTTTGGCACATTGTAATTGCATTAATCCTTAAAGCTCATCTCATTGGAGTTAAGTCTCTGCACTGATCTCATGTGTCGACTGGCTCTGGTGCACAGTCCTGTGGAGAAAGCCATTGTTCGACACGCATACGTTAGCATAATATTAGGCCTTGATCCTCCTGTGTGTCTGTGGGCAAGCTGGATTCTCCTAGGTTTCATTAGGCAGAAAAAGCATGCATGCTGCCCAAAACTTTACTGAATATGATCTCCAACTGTTAGTATCCTCAGGACTGAGAGGAAATTGCTTTAAAGAGCAACTATCAGTTTGCTGCATGGCCCTGCACAACTAAACCTAAATGAATGTCAACCACTTGAATATTGAATACTGGTTTGCAGTACTTAATTAATAAATTGAGTTTTTAATAAATTAAATTAAGTTCAAATGATTCGAAAATGCAGGCAAATTTTGAATAAATGAATAAAATGCAGTTTTAAATACCATACACTACAGTGGTGCAAATATTGCCCTCTTCATTTGCATCCTGTACTACTCCTGTCCTTTACTGTTATACACAAATGACAGATCAGTAAAGAATATCACAACCCATTAAAGGGCAAGGAAGTGGCAACATGACAAACTGTTACGACAAATTGATTATTTGTGCCACATGAAATATGTAGCTGTCTGTTTCCTCATGCACTTGGCTCTATAAGTAACTGAATAAGTAATTTGCTACTTGGCAAGCTTTGCGTTCCTCCTCATTCTGTATCAACTCTATCTGATGTGGTAAATTTGTCAAGAGCACTATTTAATTACCTCTGTTAAATATATTCAGGCATTATACTGAATATTGAAACTGGGTGACTAACAATAAAGGAAATGGGCAACTTTTGTCTTGAGCAAAAATATTTTCAAACAGTCTCAGGGTTTACAAAAATAAGTATTCATGTAAATGGAAAGCTACATTATCAGTGACAGCAAAACAGCAGTTTTGTTGCAATGTCCAGATGCTTATTGGTGAGCTGAAAATATAAGAATCAAACACACCGAGGAATGTGTCAATGCGTCAAAACCACATTTTATCTAACAACTTTTCTTCTTCAAACATTCAGAATAAAGGGAATATGATTTGCTTACTGCATTGTGATCCCCAAGCGGTTTTTCAATCAGTGTCCCAAATATGGTAGGCTGCAAAAAAAGTAGAAATCAATCAATCAATCGAGGAACACAAAAGTTGACACAAAGGTCATGAGGAAAGTGTAACAAGTTTAAGTTTCCTTCAACATTAAATGAGGATGTATAAATATCACATGATGTTGTCATGATCACAGGCAATTCAGACGGCTGACCGATAAACTAGATTAGAGTCATTAGGCAAAGTTAGTTACTGCAAACTCAAGTTACATAAGAGCTCAAACTGCACCTAGACCCGTAACATAGCATTAGAAAAGCTTTGCAAACAGAACACGATACAATTACACATTCACATCCTCTTATTTATTTAAATTTTTTAGGATATTAAAGCTTAAAGATTGTTGACGATTGCATCACTGTTTGCCATTAACTGAGCTTTGCCTAATGATTTATTAATCATATTTTGCATACCACATGAGTATTTTTACTGCACAGCCAATATGCATCTGAACAATATTATGGACACTGTTCTAGTATCCATATCATTTCCCATGCTTCGTTGAAAGTGTCATTATATTCACACTTGACATATTGCAAAAGTGACATGGATTCAGTGCTAAAACTGGGAAGAGAGATGCTGACCATTCAATATGTGAATGCTTCGTTTTATCAGCTTTATTGAACCATTCCATAATTAAGCAATCATTATGCCGAACATCAACCTTCAAGAGAATATTTAATAAATCAGACTGATTTATTAGCTTTACTGATCTCAGTGTTACTGCGGTGGAGTAATTTTCCACAGTGCAGCATGTTTCCTGAGGCTGTTGTCCAGAACACAGGACGCTTCAAGTCTAACAACCCCCGTGATATTTAATGACTGTGGCTAAGGAATAATGACCATAATAAAAGAGCGGAATTCATTATTTGAGTGAGCAGGTGTCTATGTCAAGATTAATGGAAAATGTGTGACTGTAATATAGACATAAAAGAAAAAGGAGCTTGTTTAGCTAATTAAAGTCTAGACCTTCAAATAACAAATGAGACAACATGGCAGAAAGCATCTCGCCCTGCAAGTCCATCAGTCAGTGATCCAAAGCAATTAACAAAACAACAGTGCTACATTACAGCACCCGGTGGCTCCGGCAGAGAATGAGAAAATGACAGAATAGGCAGCAAAGCAAGTCATGCATGTAATTAAAAACATTCCACTAATACAACGGCTGCAATCGTAATGGGCTACACTAACAATCCTTCTTCCCCTGTAAAACTACTTGAGTTGCAAGTCCTGTCTTGCATTTATTGTAGTTGGCTGTGTCAGAAATGTAATCCATGTTGACTTAATCGGAAGGATGTTTGGAGTTTGGCACAGCTGGAAAGAATGTGATCTCATGGATAATCTAAGGGCTGGATCATTCATCGGCCTATTAATTATAATCTGCCTTCAGTTCCACAGCCTGTTTTTAATATCATGTTGTCTAGCTCAGTATGAATGGTAACACTTTACAACAATGTTAACATTACTTAATTCAATAGAAATCTATGTATCTATCTATCTATTTGTCTGTCTGTCTATCTATCTATCTATCATGGTGTGATAACATAGTTTATATTTTGAGATAGTATTGTATATAGTATAGTGGCCTAAGTAGTATATTAATAATATAACATTAACCTACATCAATAAATTCTATAACAAGAAATGTTTAGATGCCTAATGTATGAACTAATGTTAACAAATTGAGTCTTATTGTAAAGTGTTAACGAAAGCATTCAGGGACTTTAATTTCAAGCCACCATGGTTCTTAATACTTAGAGGACTTGGCTTTAACACATTGTATTTGCTTCAACAACTGCCAAGCATGTCTAGGGCTGCTCCAAGGCTAGATTCAAGTTTTCCAGTAATCTTCATAATCTTCAACCATGCAAACAACACGGTCTGAAGGGCAGAACAGGAATCCGCCATCCTCAGGTGCCAGGAACCAGACATTTCACACACAGTTTGATCACTGGAACACCAGTTCCTGGCACTGAAGGAGCCAAATTGTGTCTACTGAGGTTTCTGTTTTAATGGAAACACTGGGGGAATCCATGCTGCTGCCACAGGTGCACCAGACCCCTCTAATCACACAGATGATTGCCTCTTCTGTCACACTGACGTCTGTGTGAAAAACAGATGCTCACCTACATGTTATCTCAGGAAATTGCATTCCCTATAATTCAAGAATCAACTATTAACTCTGCAAATATAGTGACAAACAAGACAAGCATAATGAAATCATTCTCCTTCCACTGCCATTTAAACTGTCAAAGCATAAATTCAAGTCATCAGGTTGATTACGAGCTCCTTCTGTGTGATTTTAAATAAATGATTGATTGACTGCTATTGTGAGCAAACTTGGTGCGCTCGAGTGAAATGTATACTTTGTGAATGGAACTAACTGTAGGGTAAAGGGTCAAAGAAAGATTTCTCAAATGAATGGATCTTTCAGATTTAGACTTTCGACTGACAGGTCTGAATCAATCCTTAGCATTGACTTCTAAATCTCTGTCTGAGAGCAGACAGTTGAAGGATGTCTGGCAGGTCTGAAAGTTGTCGATTAGTCATCCTGAAGTGCTGTGTCTCTTCTGGGATTCATTCATTTAGAATGCAGTCGTGCTACTCAAACTGAAGATATTTCTGAAACCATGTGAACACAAAATCAAAGAAGTGCTAAAGCCTGGAGCTTAATTCTTAATTTTACTCAGCAAGGATGCATTAAACTGATCAAAAGAGTCAGTAAAGACCATTATTTTACAAAATATTTCTATGTTAAATAAACGCTGTTCTTTTGAACTTTGTATTCAAAGAATTCTAAAAGAAAAAAAAATGTGTACATCCACAAAATATTGTGCAGCACAACCATTTTTAACATTGATAATAAAATGTGTGTGACACTGAAGACTGGAGCAATGGCTGATGAAAATTTACATCAATTTTCAGATTTACCATCTCTGGAATAAATTACTTTAAAAAAATATTAAACAGTTATATTTAAACAGTAATAATAATATATATATATTTCTCACCTTATCTTGGTAACTCTGCTATCAAACACTTTCAGGTTGTATAAAATAATCATGGGATCATTTTATACCAGCAAATAGAGAATTCTTATAATGTTATCAGCAACAAAACATTCAATGGGGTTTGTGGGCGTCCTGCAAGACAGAATGAACTACAGACTTACAATAACCAAATGAGATGATGTGACTCCCACTACTATCAACCAAAGGTAAAATGTTTATTTTTTTTTTTTAATTAAATTAATGAAATATGTTTGCATGATCGAATTTTGCTGTCATCTAATGTCATCTGCGTTTTCTGAAGTCCACAGTCAACGCAGCCATCTACCAGGAAATTTTAGAGCACTTCATGCTTCCTTCTGCTGACAAGCTTTATGGAGATGCTGATTTCATTTTCCAGCAGGACTTGGCACCTGCCCACACTGCCAAAGGTACCAAAAGCTGGTTAAATGACCATAGTGTTGGTGTGCTTGATTGACCAGCAAACTGGCCTGACCTGAACCCCATAGAGAATCTATGGGGTATTGTCAAGAGGAAGATGAGAGACACCAGACCCAACAATGCAGATGAGCTGAAGGCCACTGTCAAAGAAACCTGGGCTTCCATACCACCTCAGCAGTGCCACAAACTGATCACCTCCATGCCACGCCGCACTGATGCAGTAATTCATGCAAAAGGAGCCCCTACCAAGTATTGCGTACATGTACAGTAAATGAACATACTTTCCAGAAGGCCAACAATTCACTAAAAATGATTTTTTTTTATTGGTCTTATGAAGTATTCCAATTTGTTGAGATAGTGAATTGGTGGGTTTTTGTTAAATGTGAGCCAAAATCATCACAATTAAAAGAAACAAAGACTTAAACTACTTCAGTCTGTGTTCATTGAATTTATTTAATACACGAGTTTCACAATTTGAGTTGAATTACTGAAATAAATGAACTTTTCCACGACATTCTAATTTATTGAGATGCACCTGTAAAAACGGCAATAAATACAGTACAACTGAAAAGCTGGGTGTCAGTAATATTTTTTTTTTCAGCAAGGATGCATTAAATTGATCAAATGTAACAGTACAGAAATGTATTGTTACTATTTCTTTCTATTTCAAATAAAGGCTGTCTGCAATGTTTTCATCAAAATTGTTTGTTGCTTATCAATGTAAAGTCATCACAAAGCAAGGATTTATGCTAATATTGTCCAAACCCCCACTTTGCCTAGGGAGTTTCCAAACTTTTGAGGTGTTTTTTTTCATGGTCCTGTCAAAGTATAAAATATACAGGTGTTTAAATAAAAGCTAATTTTTGCCTTGATTAGTGAGGAATATGTTTTGATCACATAGGCACATCTAATAGTCGTAGTCACGCTAATCCTCCACTGGCAAAAAAGGTTGAGCTCATAAAGGAAAGCGTGCAACGAAAAACACAAGCCCAGTCCAAGGAGCCTTTTGATGTGAAAGAGACCATACAATGAAACATGAGACCCCTGTAATGCTAGTCTCATACACCCAAGCCACAGTCCTCAGTGTTTACCTTCTGTGAGAAATTTTTTTTTTCTTAAGTAATTTAAGTTTGAAGGCAGATTTCACAGGTCTAATTGTTGCCATTACTACATAAAGCCCCTTTATGTCACTTTTTAATGAAGTGCTTTTATTACAATTTGGCCCAGTGAGCCAAGTGTAAAAATCAGGTGAGCCTCATCAAAAACTTTTGCAACGCGATCCCACCAAACTCTTTCTTTCTGAACTCAGCTGCTCACCTCAAAAAAAAAAAAAACTGGCATCAAATGCATAGTATCAAAGAGTCAGATAAACCCAGTCGACCCCGGCTGCGGTTGAGCCTGGGCACGGCTGCCTTGAGAACAAGTGGAGCACATGCTGACAGAAAGAGAATCTGAATTTGGGAAGATGAAAGTCATGTTTAAGCATTCCTAGACGCTCTCTTCAGAAGGACTATGACTGTGTATGTGCGCGAGGATCAAAGCCTCGCCTCCAGTGCCGGGCTGATGGTGGAGTGTGTGGGGGCCACCGAGGTCCCTGTGTGAATGGGGACAGGGAAGAGCTCTGGGCTTTGATGGAGAGCTTGTGCCTGATCACCCGTCACTGCTGCATTGTCTGAAGGGCAGGGACAGTGGATCAGGCTACAAGCTCGCTATATGAAGTGCAGTGGTGTTCATGCTGTTCACAGGTGTAAAAAAGACCTTCTTCAACTCTTCATTAGACAGGGAGACTGAGTGAAGTGAGAAATGATTAGATGTTGCTTTTAATACAAACAAATGGTCTTTGCACGCAAAACGTATTCTCGTAGCTTCATAACATAATGGTTGAACCACTGATGTCACATGGACTATTTTAACGATGTCCTTACTGCCTTTCTGGGCCTTTAACATGTCATTTGCATTGCTGTCTATGCAGGGTCAAAGCTCTCGGATTTCTTCAAAAATATCCTAATTTGTGTTCCAAAGATGAACGAAGGTCTTAAAGGTTTGGAACAACATGAGGGCAATTCATGACAGAATTTTCATTTTTTGGGTGAACTATTCCTTTAAAATACTCATATCTCAGCTTAAAGGGATAGTTCACCCAAAAATGAAAATTCTGTCATTAATTACTCACCCTCGTGTTGTTCCAAACCCGTAATACCTTCTTTCATCTTCGGAACACAATATTTAATATATTTTTGATGAAATCTGAGGGCTCTCTGACCCTCCCATAGACAGCAAGGTAACTACCACGTTCAAGGCACAGAAAAGTACCAAGATGATTGACAAAGTAGACCGTGTGACATCAGTGGTTCAACTGTAATGCTACAAAGCTGCGATAATACTTTTTTTGCGCAAAGAAAACAAAAATAACGACTTTATTCCACATTTTCATCTCTATTGCGTCACTTGTGGATGCGTGTTAATGACAGTACCACACATTTGCTCAATGTAAATTCTGTCATCATTAATTCACCCTCGTGTTGTTCCAAAACTATTAGACTTGTGTTCATCTTCAGAGCACAAATGAATATATATTTAATATTCTCTCAGTTTTTGTCCATCCACTGAAAATCTAAGTAATGAAGATCGTATGGGTTTGTAATGACATGAGGGTGAGTAAATGATCACAGCAATTTTTTCTTTTTATATGCAAATACAACTACAAATCAGTCATTCATAGCTTGATTTCTCAGAAGAGGGTATTTTTGTGGCTCTGTGATACTTTCAAAACATTGGGCTCCATTCACTAATATTTTGAAACAATTCTTGCATTTATGCACACAGGAAAGAGTACTCACAGAAAATTTCCTTCAGATATATACTTTGTACCAACACCAATATTTTTATTCCGCTCATTCCAATAAGCTGATGAATTAGGACTGTCGAATGTGTCGTTTCAGTTTGTTTTAAACTTTATTGTAAATTGTTTGAACAAATTGTCAGAATAACATGTATTCAGGATAACTGTCTGAAAATTTTATTGCCAATATTAGTGTTTTAGCCATTTGAAATCATACATTGTAACTTTAAGCTCAGTTTTGTTTTTTGTTCTCTTTGAGTAGTATTCAGGTGTGCAATACGGTATGTATAAATATATGTTTGATGTATTTTAGGTCTGACTGTCTAAAAAACAGTGGTGGGACAATATCAATGATGTCTCCTGCCTCAGGGTAACTGCAGCTTCTGTACTAAAATCAATACTTTCTATTCCCTATAGAACATGACACAGAGGAGAGACTCAGATGGAGAACATACCCGTTGTTTGGTGACATGCCTCAGTCCGATGTGCGGCTGACTCCTGCACTGTAGAGAGAAGAAAAGAGAGAATGTATTGCTCTAGCACACACAAAAACACATTTCTACAGCTTGAAAAGACTTTGATTTTTGGTTTCTCACTCTCTAAAAATGCTTCAGAGAACATTGAATATAATCTGGACTAAAATTTGTATAAGAACAGTATTATAAACTGCATGATAGTTGTGAATACAAATCAAACATGGCAACCACACAAAGGTCGTCAGAAAACAGCGAATTTTATTCCTAGAGCTGTATTCAAAAGACAGACTCTCAGAAATAAGTACAAAAACTTCCACTGGGGCAGTACCCTTTCAAAATGTACTAGACCCTACTCTGAATTAGGAGATGGAGTTCCTAGAACCAAATATGTTACAAGATCCTGCTGTGCGAACAATTCAAAAAGCAGGAACTCCCTAGGCCAATATTTCTAGGAACTGAAAAGGTTTCTCTGGTGCAAAAGCCCCTAAAATGTGCCTTTTAAGCAGGGCTGTAAGTTTACTTTTTTTGCACATAGCACTGGTGCTACAAAGGTTGAACATTTTGTAGCACAGGCCAAACAGTTGTAGAACAAGTTAGGGGTGGGCAATATGGCAAAAATATCATATCACGTTTTTTTTTTCAGGATTAGGATATACACATAATATACAAATAAAACAATCAGTGCTTTATTTTTCAGGTACAGTATTTAGCAGTAGCCTAACATTCAAGAAATTGAATGAACAAATATTAAAGGGGTCATATGATGCGATTTAAATTTTTACTTTCTCTTTGGAGTGTTACAAGCTCTTGGTGCATAAAGAAGATCTGTAAAGTTGCAAACACTAAAGTCTCAAAACCAAAGAGATATTCTTTATAAAAGTTAAGAGTTAACCACGCCTACCTAAAACGGCTCGTTCTAACACGCCCCCACATA